>NC_083764.1:11757890-12057890 GCF_963514075.1 Conger conger
ATATTTTTCAAAAGCTGCCTAAAAACAGGGTGAAAAAAAAAACGAAATGTAGCGCAGCAGAAACAGAAGCTGTCTATTTTTATCTCTCCCACCACCACCCACTCTCATCGACACCTCTCTTTCTATTAGCAGAGATGCAGGCTTTGTTAGCCTCCCTCGATCGGAGCACCATTAGAGAAACTCTAAATGCTGAATAGAGTGTACATTTAACTGATGCTCTTTTCCAATAGCCTTATTGCCTACTGTGCCTACTCTCACCCCTGGCTAATCTGACTTCTATTTCTTTACCAGGGAAAGTCCGCAAAATCAAGTTAACTGCTAACACAGAGCCTAGTGCACTTATGTTGCAAAAAATACTGTTTTTTGCGATGTACTGCATACTACTGTTTTTATACGAACATGCTTGATCGAATCTAGCATACAGGAGTAAATCCTGAGGGAACTGATTTATACATGTTTACTTGATTAGACCAAGCAACACAGTTTCTTAAATTAGACATTCATTTCAAATGTGTTCTTTTAATGTTTGAAAAAAACAAGATTCATATACTTTGTGTTGATGTTTGTTTTCCATTAATGGTTCATTTCTGGTTCAAACTGGAATTTATAATTGTTGTTTTTGTGTCAATTTTGTTATAAAAGTCATTAGCAACATCTGAATTGATTACACAACATAAACAATACTAATGAAGGCAATGTAGTTGGCATTCTGTACTCTGGTTTACATGTTTTAATTTTCTTATTAAACATTTTTTCTATTTCTATTAACTGACAAACTATATCACCAAAATAACACAATTTTGAGATGTTCTTACGTCTCTTTTTTTTTTTTTTTTATAAAATGGCTGCACTGAGGTGAATGTCAACAATTCCATAATATTTCAAGTTCATGAATACTGTTCTGCTGCAGTTCACCTTTATTTTCATTATTTATAATAATCCTTAGTTATTAGTCTGTTTTGTGTTTTTGTTTCTCCTCAAACCAGTCTTCTATATCCCAAAGTTACTTCAACCAGATATGCCCTGCATAACACTTTATCAGAAAGGAGAACGAGATTGTGTTTTATCAGAGGCACTTCATTCTTGCCATTAGGATGCCTGACCCCATTCTAGAAACATCACCTGCAGGTCAGCTTCTCTTAATTTTATTCAATTTATGATTTTACACATACCACTTCACTGCAGTCCTGCGTGTCTGTATGCTGTTATGCGCATTATAACAAAATGTCAGGCTCATTTGTTTTCTGTTTTGGTCAGTATCTCCCGAGGCATGAATCTTAATACAGCGGGGTGTATATCATTTGGATCAGCGTGTGACCAGCTACTGTACAGCTCACATAGGAAATTATGCAGTAAAATGAGTGAGTTTTGCTTACAGGCCCTTGGCTCCTGCTCTGAAAATGTATTTATGTGCCTGCGGTCTAGGTATGCATTCGGCTGCTGCAACTGTGAATGTAAATTGCCCGTTCTGAGTTATGTCTGGAGTGGTAACATCTGAGGTTAACATCAGAAGCCTAAATCCTGTGGGGTTTTTTAGTTTAGCCCAAAACTTTGGGGCCCGTTTCTGCTCTGCCTATAGTCTTTTGGGTCTCCATTAGCTTGCCGCAAAATGTGTTTGCTTTGTGCAAGCATACTGATTTCAATCAGCATGTTAAAAATAGCACAGAAAGCCTGTATAAATTTGACTCTATGTGTATTTAGTTTATTGTCAATGGCACCAGTGCTAATGTGATTGAATGTTTTCTCCCGTGTGTTATTTCCTGCTTTAGATATTATCACATGGACAAAACTATTTAAATATTTAGGCACACTTTCTAGTGTAGCATCTGGCAAGTTACAATTTGGAAAAGTTGTTCCTGCAGTCTGTTTGGTTCTTGTTGATTTTAGGCTGCACACTGTAGGTCACTGGTTGGGATGGCTTGAATAGCCACCTTTAATTTGTGCCGCTTATCACTCGATGTAGGACAGACTTATTGCCTCTGCAGTAATGTCAGGGGAAAGAAAAACATCAAGTTCTCTGTTTGTGGCTAGAATTAATCCTAGTTTAGCCTGCAGCAGAAAGAAATGTTGCATTGTCCACTGTAGCCCAGTACACTGTCAGGGCTGACTAAGGGTACCGTTCAATAGGGATACTTCTCACTCTGCAAAGCTGCCCCTTGGGACCTGGGATTGCGGTGTAAATGGTGTGTTTGGTGCCATCTTTGTAAGCGTTGAGTGGACACTTTGAGTACCTACGAATCAGTGGGGATGTTCTGAAACGAACAGCAAAAGGCTTTTAGACATCGCACAGGCCGAGCTTATTGGTCCAGCCCTTGAGCTTTTCGATCAAGACACGGGTGTGGTTTCCTCTGACCAAATAGCTGTCTCTCACGAGGAGCCTTCTATTGCCATGTATACCAGAAACCAGGGAGGCAGTGCAAGGTGATTACAGAGTGGAATTTTACAGTGAATCTCATTCGTTTGTTAATTGAGTGATGGCATTTCCATATTTCAGTGAACCCTTTTTTTGTTGTTTGTTTGTTTTTGTTTTGCTTTTTTGTAGCCTTAATAAACTAAGCAAAATTCATGAGTACATCCATTACGAAATCTAAATAAGTCCACTTTCAGCTCCACTGGTCCTGAAATTAAGCTTTAGTGCTGTACAGTAGGGCATTGCCTTTATATTAAGCTGAAAAAGAATGATTCATTACTTGATATATTCCAGTTAACTTTAAAGATTTGAAAACACACAGACCTTTCATTTCGAGTCAAGGCCAGGCTGCTATAAAATAATTCAAACTTTGAAAGGAGTTCTTTAATGTTTTTGTTTTTGTGATGTTTTGCTTTCATGATGTTTCGCTGAAGCTCTCACAGTGAAAGATAAACCAGGCCCAGCGGGAAAAAAACAAGTACATTTTCTTCTTCTAGAGTAAGACTTAGTCAGCTGATGATGTGTTACTTTTGTTAAGATGTTTCTATATTTTGTGTACAGGTGAACAGTCTTTTCTTGCTTTAGTACCACAGTATGACAATAAATTGTTGATAATATAAGATATTCTGTTTGGGGAGGAGTTCCCCCTCCCAAAGAATGTCCCTTAGTACATGGATGACATGGATAACATGGTTGGGGGGGGGGGGGTGAGTCTTTTTCCAGACCAACTATCACCCCGGCTCAAGCATCACTTGTACTGTATATTTAATCACAGTAAAACTTTGATCTTTCATATTCATAGTCAAGAATATGATATTCTTATCGCACATTCTCATTTAAATCTCTTCTCTCCATAGGCTGTATGTTTAATGATGTCATGACTCAATTCACATTGAGTGAAAAACCTTGAATAACTACGTTTATTAGTAGTTTTTGACTCTGCGCCTGTTTAGAATGTAGGTTTAGACTGTGTGTTACCTGAAAGAGCATGTAGTATGGCCACATTTCTTACATGTTTTTTTAGGACGTGCACACTCAGAAATAAAGGTACAAAAAGCGCCTAAAATGCACCTACAAATGCTTGTCAGTGGGGTGGTACACTATGTACATAAAATTGTACCCCTAGCCAGCAATATATAAATAATCTGTACCTTTTTTGTTTGAAAAACATATTCATTTGGACCCAAAGAGAAGATCACTGTACTTTCAGGGTACATTTGGGAAATGTGTTCCTTGAAGAACAAAAGTACCTCCACTGTCACTTTATATATTGTTTCTGTGAGTGTGGTTATTAGCCCACCTGGAGGTGTAAACTGCCACATCAGTAGAAAATGGAGTATTCCGCTCACCTGGTTCCTCTTTTGAACTGCGTCCTGCAGGCGGCCTGCATCCCGGTGCTGCTCAGTAATGGCTGGGAGCTGCCCTTCTCAGAAGTCATCGACTGGAGCAAGGCGGCCGTCATCGGGGATGAGAGGCTACTGCTCCAGGTAGGCCGAGCGTCCGGCTCTGACAGGTACACGGGGAACGTCTGGGGCCGGACGGCGGAAAAATGATGTCAGCTGTCAGAGCTGCTGTGCTGCGGCGCTCTCGGAGGTAAACACGTTAACACACAGCCAGGTGTCCGCCAAAGAAACACGCGTGTGCACTCGCACTCCGCCGTACTCATTCACAGGCTGTCTGGCTGACGGGTAGACGGAGAGTAGAACTTTAATCGCACCTTTTTTTAATTCAAGAAAAATATTCATGAGCACCGTTTTTTTCCCCACAATTTTGGTCACACCTGAGAATAATAGCACATAGTGTCTGCGGTTTTGAAATGTAAAGAAAAAAGAAACTATTTTAGTTTTGTCAAAACGGGTGCTAATCTGTGGAGCTAATTATAAAAGGTGAAGAGCCCCACAAGTCCTAACTTGCTCTGGAAAATTGGCTCTACACAGCATTTGTCTTGTCTGTGTAGAATGAACTCTGTGAGAGTATATTTTATCCAGTGTGAACAGTGCTGTTAGCATTTACCATATGAAACAATATTCAGTTCACCAGGGGGTCATTCCACAAATCAGGATTATTTGAGTTAACCAGATAACTGCACGGAGCAAAACCTGGAGTAGCACTTTGTTCTTCAGTCCATGTCCAGAAATATTGGTAATATTGATGAATGTTTTGGCATGTTGGCAGCATTCATCAGAGCTTTTAATGAAAAAACATAGGTTTAGGCAGGGTTCCAAGGGAATGACTGCTTTGGTGGATGGCTGTTTCAGGGCCCTTTCATCACCCGAGTGGGAAAACAAAGGTAGCAGCAGCGCTCTGATTAGGCTGCTTAGTCAGTCAGTCAGACTGTCAATGGGTCAGCCAACCAATCAGTGAAGCGCAAAACTATTTATAAGAACGCGGCCAAACGGTATGACAAGGCGAAATGAAAGACATCGACTCCCTTAAAGAGACGACTTTCTTCATAAAAATGCTGGTCTAAAATGCAATACTACTCAAACAAATGCCCTTGGGAGAATGAAGTGGTTTGTTCCGGGACTCTTGAGGCCAGTGTGGCAGGTGCTGTGCTGTGGATGAGCCGTCTCATTTGTTTTCTCCGTGTTTGGACCTCATTATTTGAGGATATAAGATTTAGCCTTGTTGCTCACCACGTGGCCCCTGGTGACTGGAAATGATTACAGTTCTAAGCTGGAATACTAAAGCAAGGCCTGCACTCTGGAGAGGATATTACCACTATTTTAAATGAAAGGTAGACTGTGGTTGATTTTGCTGAAACACATTACAAAAGATGTAGTGATGGCCGCATTGGAGGGGGGCTGCATAAATGTTACAATAATAAAAAAATAATCTTGTAAATATTTGTATATTAAGTGCCCCGTTATAAAGCATTGTGTAGCTTAATCAATGTGCTCATACCTACATAATTTGTACATTATGTATAATGATTCATATTTTCATATTTTACACTATTTTGATGTATTCATAATTGCTTATGATGATAAATAGTCACAGGTACAGTAACACTTGAAGATAAACACAGTGAAACAAATGGCAGCTGCAGCATGGGACATTTATGTGAACAGAAAACACACACACACATACGCACACACACACACACACACACACACGTACACATACACACACACACACTCACACACACAAAATGAGTCTTGGCAAGCAGACAAGAAAAGAGCAGTCTCTCCAACAGCTGTTTTAAAATGGTGGAATAATGAGAAAATAGCTGCACCTTGTGGAATTAATTAGATGGGGTGCTAAGTGGAAAAATAAATCACTAGTCCACGAGACCACACTTCCACCAGAAATAATGCCTTCTGGTGAACACCACCTTTATGGAGAATTAATGCCTCGTGATTTTGGCCATTTCACTTGTATCACCTTTACAATGTTTCACAAAGCATTCATGATGCTTTACACCATTTTACAGAAGCATCTCTAGCTGAGTAATGACACTGCTATGCAGCACAACACAAAACAAAACCGCTAAGGTGTGTGTGTGGGTACGAGGCCCCCGTACGTGTGTGGGTACGAGGCCCCCGTACGTGTGTGGGTATGAGGCCCCCTGTACGTGTGTGTGGGTATGAGGACCCCCTACGTGTGTGGGTACGAGGCCCCCGTACGTGTGTGGGTATGAGGCCCCCTGTACGTGTGTGTGGGTATGAGGGCCCCCTACATGTGTGGGTACGAGGCCCCCTGTACTTGCAAAAGAAAGTAAAACCAAGCTTTTCAGCTTGGAGCTAGCCAGCTCTGCTGCTTTTCAGCTACGTCTTCCTTTCCAATGCTGAACTGAAGCGTAAATAAAATAAAACTATAACAGAAAAACCGCCACTCTTGGTGTGATCTCCCATATCTCTGCACACTTTAAGCACCTGGGCTGATTATTTAACACAACTCAGGCGTGTGTGCCCTCTCCAGCAGCAAGTGTGGGCGAGAAAATCCCACTCTCCACCAGACCGAACGTGACAAGTATATTTCAGTGTGAAAATCCATACTCTGGGTTTTGTAATGCCAATCCGTACGATCAGTTTTGCGAACCACGGCCTCGGTTTGTCAATCAATGCGTTCAGTTCTCCAGTCCGTACACTCTTTTTTGCAGTCCGTACGCTCAGTTGTGCAATCCAGGCTTGTAAACCGAGCATACGGATTGAAAAACTGAGCATACAGAATGGAAACCTGAGAATGCAGATTTCCATGTTGAAATATTTTTTTTACCCCAGGGTGCCTAGGGGGGCTCTGTGCGTGGGGGATCCTAGCAAGTGTGCTTAAAAACCTAGAGCAGATTCCTTTGTTCAGAGATCAGTAGGCTCGCTGTTTGAAGCCTGAAGCTACCAGAATCCAAGTGCCTCCAAACAAGCAGCAACGTGGTGATATAATAACCTTATGCAAGAGATTTTTAATCTTAGAAGTATTACATTCATAACAAAAATCTGCACTCACCCTGCTGTAAAAATCCAGCTATAGCTGGCATAGCTGGGTATGAGCTGGTCAACCAGCTAGTGCTGGTAGCGTGTCTGAGTTAGTAGCTGAACAATCAGCTGTTTCAAATCATAACTTCAGCTGGTCAAACCATGTCACACTGGGAACAGGTCAACCAGCTAAACCATGTTGAGCACTAGCTGGTCTGAACTGGTGAACTAGGCACCAGCTGTTTCAAAACCTAGCTTGAGCTGTATTTCTCAGCAGGGCAGAGTTTCTTATTTATTCAAACATTCCAGCACACTGCGTCCATCAATGAAATGGCTTTAAATGCTAATAGAAAGCTTTAATATCCCAACACAAAAAAGGCCATTGCAGGTACATAGGTTAATCAGGGAGGAATTGCCGATCAGAGCCTCTATTTTCACTTAGGCTATTAACAGGCACTTAACCTGTGGCTCAAACACAGGAGCTGGAAAACAGTTTAATTTAAAGGGGATCGCACCCTCATTTCATCCTTGAGTTAATAAAACCCCATGCACCTGTTTTTACTGGAGAGGATGGCATGAGAGGGCATTTTATTTATATTTAAAACTCATCAGTGATGTGTTTGGATATGCATTAAACTGAACTCTGAGCTGCAGTTTGATTATATTTGCTGCATTGGTATATACGTGCACAAAAATGACGGATATTCACACCAGAGGGTTATGGGATCTTGCCAAACCTTTTGGGTTTTTTGGAGTGATTTTCACAGTTTCCTAGAACTTCTTTGCAGTTCTAGAACAGTCCTTGCCAACTCATCAGCATGAAAACAATTGTATCACTCACTCGCCAGGCAAGATGTCGAAAGAATAGTTTGCTCATGTTTTGCCAAATAAACCATGCCTAACCAAGACCCCAGTGTAAATGGTACTTGTTAAATGCTACAAGTATCATGATCCACTGAGGTACCTAGTTGGCATCCACGTAATTGTTGTCCAAAAGCAACCAAATTTCAGCAAAAATGATTGAGTAGGCCTTTAAATGGTTAAAATAACCTCGGTGCAGCAGGCTGTTTATGTGCTGGACCAGGCAGAGGGCCACAGTTGTGGGAACTGCTTGTTTCAGCGATCTCTTATCTTTTTTGGTTGCATCCCTGGAGTCCATCTTGAATGTACCATACACCATGATCAACGGCTGCAATTTAGCCCTTTTTAATCGAAACTGTCTTCTAATCCAATGCGTACTTCGAATCAGAGGAGACATTTCTCGTTTTTGCAGACTGCAACTGTGCATTCTGCAAGGAACGTCTGCGGATTGATGAACTGGCACCGTACCCTTACCTGCAGATATTAATTCAGAGAAATACCTGCCTGTCTGACATACATCTCCTGGAAGCATAGCCATACATCAATAACGTCCCCCCCATTAATTACGTCCTGAAAGATGTATGATATTTATATTCTTTAATTACCGAACTTATTAACAGCTGCTACCTATCTGCCCTTTCGGTGCTTCCAGGTAGCAGGTAATTAATGTGGCAAAAAGAGGGTTTTGAAATACGAGAGGCGAAATGTCACCAAAGACATGAAAGTAAATGAGAAAATGAAATGCATCGCGGGGGGAGGAAGGAGGGTGGGGGGGCGGGGATAATGAAAGACGTTCACGGGCGTTTTATGCGCCCCAACCTCTGTCATCCACTTTGGAAATTACAGCAATTAATAATTAATAAAGATGCTGCTTCCATCTACTGACCTCAGGACGAACGCAAGTGCCCTGGAAATCTCATTCAAATCTTAAACACATCTCAGGCCGCTAATAAATACACTCGTGGCACAATGTGATTTTAATTTGATTTGCATTCAGACAATGAAAGTGTCCACGGCGGGAAATATTAAAAGGCACCCATGGTTTTAATGCGAGCATTATAATTATTTGTAATTATGTCGTGCTGAATGCTTAGTTGCAAATGGAGTGCCTTTTGTGTGTGCCCATAGTAACAATGTCAGTCTCCTAAAATAATTTCACTGCTAATTATTTCTTGGATATCTTTGAGTTGTGGACTTTGTCTTTTGACAATCGGGCCTTCAATAGAACTTTTCATTTCTTAAAACCAAAACAAAAAAAGAGCTTTTATGATACCAATGCCATGTGAGGCTAAATTGATTGGGGCTGTAAATTAAAATCAAACAATCACAAGATTGCAGGGGTGACGCATACAAAGGACCCATAGCAAAAGCACAGGCCCCTGTGCTCTGGGATAAGTGAAAGAATATGTTTTAACACAATAAAAGACAACAAGAAAAGAAAAATGATAAATGCACATTTGATTAGTATGGGTATCTTTGGCAAGTGATTATTCATCATAAATGTCTACGCATATGCGGAGAAAATGTCTTAACTGCTTTCATTTTTATAGAATTGTCCTGCCCGCTCAGGACAGTGATTTATGTGGATCTGTTCTGACGTGAAGTATGCTAATTTGAATGATTTAATAGGAATTTATACAAGTGAACCCAAGCATAATAAAAATGGATAGTTCAGACAGATATATTTTAGGCGCATTGTAAATGCTTTATGTTAACCGCCACTGTACTGGCATTGCGAAGAACAATGGAAGTGGTGTTAACTGATCAACCCCTCTACCATCCCATAACACAATAAAACATTCTTTTATATTCTTCAGTTATTGTCATGTGGTGGATCAGTTAGCCAAAAGGATAACAGTCTTCACTGAAAGCTGAGTGTGTAACGCCAGGGACGTCTATTTTTTGATAATTTAAGTATAAATGTACAGTGTTACAGTACATCTTTATCAGTGTTTACGTTTGCATACATATATTGCATATTGGTGAGCAAAAGTTGGAATCTAGACATCTAGAGTTGTAGAAATCTTGGTGGAGAGAATCTAGGTTGAGAGTGAGAGAGACATTTTGACAAAAACAGACAATGTTAACCCCAATATAGCTCAGGTTTCACCTGGATATGACCAGGCTACATCATAGTCGGCTAGGAAACTCTCACTTTAAAACCAAATATAGCCTGGTTTTCACCTGAATACCTACACTCGATCTCATTGAAGAACTCTATCTATTTCAAGAACTGAAAATGGTTCCTCTATGGAGACCAGACAAAGAGCCTTTTTTTCTGAGAGTGTCGGCGACGTTTTCCCAACCAAAAAGGGCGAGTGCGTTTCACTGAAAAAATGTTCACTGGGTTCCTGTGTTTGGGGAGTTAGGCTGTTACTGTATATTACACCTGTAATGCCTTCCCCGTCATGGTGCGTGTTGCTCATCGCTGAGAACGAGGAGTGAAGGCTTAAGGAAGTGCACCCCCTCTAATTCTTTATCTCAGCTGAACTACTGCTCCTGCTAAGGGAACAGGACCTCATTACGTTCAATTACTCTGAGGAATGAACCTGGACAACCATCAAAACACGCGGGGCGGGTTAGTCTCTGACAGAAAGCACAAACACACTAAAGCAGGTGGTTATAGTGTTTCAGTTTTAGTGTGTGTTTTTGATTGGCCTGGACAGCTTTTTTGTGTGAGAGGAAGGGTATTTTAGGTACTTGCAGAAGTTTATGATGATCTGTGGGCTTTATAATGGCTAGTATAGTGGCATTCACGAGTTTGTAGTTTAAGAGGAGATGCACTTCAAACAACTTCAGAAACTCTAAAGCACCTTGCTGTCTTGCCTGCCGTGAACTCAGACAGATGGGCCTACTCTCTTTCTCTCTCTCCAAATTTTGTGGACGTCCCTTTCACTGTCTCCCCACAAGCATAACAACCAATTTATTCTTGAAAAATTTAACAATGGGTGAAACAGGCATAACAACGTGCTGTTCGTTACATGGTTCTTATATATTTATGAAGCCGTTGATTAATAAAGCATCTCTCTATATCCTGCTAGAGCGCACTACATTCTTTAATTTTTTCTTTTTATCTCTCAAAAGAATAGCACCGATGTGTGTGCACAGGGTATTATCTATAGTCAATGTATTCTTCAGTCATAGACGACCGATGAATTAATTCCATATTTTAATCCAGGGCCTCTCTCTTTAAAAAAATACAAAAGTCAAGGTAAACGTACAGGAGGGGTTCCCTCATACCCTATCCCTACCCCTCCATAGAACAGCAGGTTCATACCCTATCCCTACCGCTCCGCTCCTCCATAGAAGAACAGGTCTATACACTATCCCCACCCCTCTGCTCCTCCTTAGAACAGCAGGTCCATTAGCTTCTCCAGGGGGCCGGGATTTTGTGTAATTGTGTCTGCCCACCGACTAACCCCTGCTCCTCCCAGCCCACTTTAATTCTTCACACTGTCCTCTTTTTCTTTCTCCCCAGATTCCCTCAATTACCCGATCCGTGGACCGTGACAAAATATTGGCTCTTCGACAGCACACTCAGTTCCTCTGGGACGCTTATTTTTCCTCGGTGGCGAAAATAGTATTAACCACATTAGAGGTAAGTGTTCCCATTTATAGAACCGTTCATTTTTACCGGCGGTGGGCGGGGGGAGGAGAGGATCATGGGACTCAGACAGGAAGTGGGCAGGATAATGGATGGGCTTTTTTATAATGTCCGCTACGGCCCGGTGTGGGAATTGATGGTCGCTGTTGAACAATGTTGGAGCCCCGCAAAGTTATTAATTCTGTTGGTTTGTTTCTGTCTGCGAAACAGTGTATTTTCTGAGAGGCGTGGGTACAGCCACCGCCTCTTCCTGGTGTTTTTCTTTCCCGGAGTAAGAAACAGAAGAGGAGGCTTTCATCCATCCCAGTCTCATACAGCCAGAGTCAGGACCTGCAATGATGGCGATATACTGCCCTCAGGCTCTTAGCGGACCGCTGCGGGCGGTGTTAAAAACATTGCGTCGTTGGCGTTTCCTTACCGCCACATGCCACCGCAGGTTCCTCACAGGGGCAACAAAATGAAGACCGTTATTCTAAATGATATCAGCAGCAACAACAATGTCAATTGTGATTTAGTGGCTAATCTAATTTAATATGAAGGCAGCGGAGACAGGTGCTTCACTCACCTGTACATTATGGCCGTTCGCTTCAGCGGAGAAGCAATCTATTATTCCGCCGAGATCGAAAGGCAGCCCTGCCTGTCCGATGTCTCATTGGCTGACAGAGTTTCCCCCTCCGTGTGATTGGAGCATCCCCCAGTCGGCCCTACTGCCAGCTTGCATCAGTCGCAGATGGCCTTCCTCTAGGGATTGAGGGATGATCGTACCGTTCCGAATCGATGCTTTTAGAGATCTGTTTGGTTCCCATTTTGACATGCGCATGAATGTAATTAACCGTGTCGACGGTTAACCCCCCCCCCCCCCCCCCATAAAGGAGGACTTTCTCACAAAAACATTTCGGATCCAGTATTCATGTGTATAATTCAGTCTTTTTTTCTTTTCTTTTTCTGTGATGTGGGAAGTCTCAACACTGCATTCATCAGTGTGTCCCCTGGTCCCATTCCTCACACAGCTTCTGATTCTCGGGACTTTATATCAAAGGGACCAAAGAAGGAGAGGAGAGGAGAGAGGGAGGAGAAGAGAGGGGAGAGAGGGAGGAGAGGAGAGGGGAGAGAGGGAGGAGGAAGGGGAGACATTTTTGTTGTGGCACTTCAAAGCACGGCCGCGTTGCTTCCTGATGGATTGGGTCTGGGATTAGTGCCGAGTGTGTCTCACGTGGAGCCACTGCTGGACTTCACCTGGCGCATATCAAACCCCGCCAGAGACTGAAATAAATTAGGCCCACTTCCATCTGCGCTTGTGTGGGAGTGCTAAACGCACACCCAGGCAAACAGAAATCTGAGAAATTAGGCACTCAAATACCCCCCCACCAAGCTGCACACAGGGTCTTTCATTGTGGCTGGCTTCAAATGCAAGCTATTTTCCCCGAAGACAGAGGAAGCCATTTTCTTTGCATTGAGATCGGTGAATTCAATGCAGCCTAATGCCTAGTGTTCTGTGTTGCACTATAAATCGACAGTTATTTTCTGTTCCCAATTTGTCCGGCGTATCAGAATCGACCGCCGGAATGCACATGGATAGCACCCTGACGCACGCACACGTGCACACACACACACGTGTTTAGCTCCGGGAGAACCAGACGAAACGGGCTTTGTTCAGCAGAAACAGCTCCAGCAGGTTAACACAAATGACGGTAAACACTGGGGAAGAGTTCACTCCCACAGCTGTGAGGGAAAGCAGTGGCCCTTATTAATTCCTCTCAGTAATGCTAATTACAACTTGCAGTTGTAATCTGCAAGGACGGCCTGCAAGGGCAGAGTAGCTCTGGCTCTCTGAATGGAAATGAGAGGCCAGGTGTCCATATGGAGCAAGACCCAAGGCTTCTGTGGAGCAATAGAAGGCCCAAGGCCTCTTTGGAACGAGACTCAAGGCTATGGGTGAGGGCTGTCTTATGGCAACTGACTTGCACTGCATCACAAGGTTCAGCTGAGAGAGAGTGCATGGCAAATTCAATGTCACAGTGAAGGTTCATACCATACCATCACTACTGTACTCTGCGCTACTTTGTGCAGTACTATAATAATTTCGAAAATATTTATTTATGTTCATACAAATGGTTTATTACTTGTTCACTCATAATAATAAGTGAATCTAACTTGTAAACAGAATAAGCTACCTGATCCAATCAGAAAACATCCCATTTGGAGTAACAGGCATAACATTTTTTGTCTTCTTCTTTTGTCAGATAATCCACGACCGAATATATTCACACATATCAAGAAACAAGCTGATGTGGAACCTGCTGCCTGGGGGGCTGTATGTTTTACCACAGTTCTCCTCCGACCCCGCGGTGTTTCCATTTTATTACTCTACACTGGGTGAGTCAGCTGTATAGTGTTTCCTGGGCATGTGTACATATCCTTAGCAAAGTCTTAGCAAATGTCCTGCAGAACTTATATGTTGTACTGATTTTATCTTTTGATGCCTTAACAAGAAGTCGCCTATCAAAGCATGTGTATCAGTTAGATGACACAAAGCTGGAGCAAATGTTGGAGAATGTTTCATTAGGCTAGATTAAATGTGAAACTATTTCGAGGCCAAAATATAAAGAATGTTGTGGATGAAATACAATGTTTCTTAAATTGTATTTATTTGGTTATGTAGCAGAAATTTTACTGTGTGTGTGTTCATGTGTGTACATGTGTGTGTGTGTGTGTGCATATGTGTATGTATGCATGTGTGTATATACTCTATGTTATAATGCAAAAATGTACACATTTCATTGAAACTGCCTTTTATACAATCATACAACTCACTGGATGTAGGTGTGTGAGTACCGCAAATGCAAGATTCAACAAAGAAAAAGCTTTTACCGAGAGTACTCTTAAAACATGCTATTGTATGGAACACCTGATGTATGGTGAAAACACGGCCGTACAATGGGACATAAATCCTCTTTCACAATCATCGGCAATACAGTCCATGCCGCCTCCCTAAAATACGTATAAAGCCATCATGCATTATTCAGAAAATATAGGAAAATACACGGCCCTCCATAACGATGATGGAACAGGAGGCAGCTGCCTTCTTGAAAAATATGGTTGACCTCCGCTGGCAAGGTACACTGCACCCGTGGCATTAAACACACCGGTGTCTTCTCTCCTTCTGTTGGGTGCGCCATTAAGCTCTTTGCAATAAATGTGCTGTTGTCCTGTAAGCAGGAGAATTTGAATGAAACAATAACTCAGACGGATGCTTGCCGTCCCCAGCGGAGCTGTGGAACGGGGGGAACGAGCAGCGTGTTTTACGCCGGCATATTAAATCAACATCGCGGGGCCTGCATGAATAACTTGTCTTGAATGCCATGAATGCCAATCATACACACTTTTATTTGTTTCACTTTCCATCATTTTGGGAGTTAGGAAAAGTTATCCCTGGTTTAAAAACTTTGACTGACTTTAAAACGCCTGTAATTTTAGATGTATTTATATCGTGCATTATTTGCCTTCTATTCCCATTGTGTCATACCCTTCAATGATGCGATTTTATTTATTTTTTCTGAATTCCCTGAAGGATTTTTTTCTTACAATTTTGGGCATTTGGGCACCTGCTATGAAGCCATTTCAGAGAATTAAAAGCACATCAATGTAAACGAGAAAATATTGTTACAGCTAAATGCAATTTCCCCGAATATAAGCTTAAAACCCTGTTTACCCTGTAGTAAGCAGTAATAATTTATGCTGCCTGAATTGCTTGTTCACATGTGTTTTGGATATAATTGAAATTATTTTGCAAAACATAATCCTAATTTAGATGAATGAGACATTGAGATGCATAGCTTTAACTAGCTTCATTAAATTTTACTTTATCCTGAGAGACTACACTTGAAAGGCGTCACGGTATTTATTATGAACCATAAATTAGCGGTATAAACTTAATTTGGTGTACAATTCATACTAGGAATTAGGCCTGCTGTGTTTTGCTTTATGTCCTTGTGATTTCCTCAATTAGTCTTTCATTTACATGCACTACCTGAGTGCTATTTTAATTACTTCCCTGTGTTTAACATGGTTTTCTTAGTATTTATTTAAATGTGAGATGATTACAACCCCTTAAGATCCGTTTATGGTGACAAAATGGCTCTGTCACTTGAACTCCTCATGTTTAATCTCTTTGAATTACTTTCAAGGTCAAAGCAAGGACAAGGTCATATTCCTATGCAATTTAGGAATCATACAGAACTGCACTCTGGTATTATTTTTAGCCAGTCTCTGATTGGCCATGCTCTGGGTGTCTGTTACGGATGAGTCTAGAAAATGCTCCAAATTGACTCTATTGCCTGAGATGGTTATTACAGTCTGTACACTTGGTTTTATTTAATTACTTTAGAACAGTTTTGCACGGAGCGAGAGAGCCTTTCTCAATATTAATAAGGTTCTCTGTGTATGAACTCTGAGTGGGTTCCTTTTTCATACACCTATCTAACTGGACCCTCCTCTGACGCCTGTTTAACTTTCCTCACTTGTGAAACCCACTGCACTGTCTCGCTGACCTCAGTGACCTCAGTGGTAATTTGCTGATAAAACAAGATGGCTATCCAAGATGGCTTCTTGTCCGTTGTGAGAGACCACAGTGCATAGTACTAACTGCCTCAGTCTTCTGCAGTTCACTGTGTTGGGCTGTGCGATTCTTGTGCATTAATGCCAGCGGATTCAGATATTACAGAAAATGTGTGCGTGAAGCGGAACAAACTGAAGTAAATCGAGTGAAGGCGGATCAATGCTTCAGAGTTCCTCGGTGAAACTGAAAATATTTTCAGTTTTGCCCTTTTTCTGTTCTCCTTTTTTCAACCCCTTTCACTATTGAGGAAGGAACTAAGGAACTTTATCATATATTTTCTTCCAATATTTAAATATAAACCTTTTGCTTTTCCCTGTATCATTATGCCATCAGATGTGTGACTCACTTGGCATCACACATAGTATTTTGTTCTGTTTTATTTTAGTTGTTTTGCAGTGTCCGTGTTCCAAAGTGACTGAGGAAACATCTAACATAATATGAAAATTCCGACTCCATTTAAATGTGCAGGATATGTCGTGATAGGATATGAACGTCAAATATTGTCCTTCACTCCATAATGTGAGCCCATCACTGCTTAAACCATTTCACGTAGCTTAACTATAGCATCTCCATAGCTGCAGCAACGGAACATTTTATTTAAAAAAATCTAATATTTTGGAATTCAATTTAGGTGACATGACCACCCCTCTGTTACAAGTAAGAAAAAACAAACCTAAGCCGATGAGCGCTTCCAAAAAGTTGAGCGATGGGGAATTGTGTTGCTCCGGCGACCATCCGGAGAGCGGATCCGTAATGGAAAACGGGAGCGAAGCTCCGGAGAGAGGAGGAGTGCAGCGCTCCGTGTCAGGGAGATTGATCGGAGCGCTTTTAGCCATCCATCTGCTCGGCTAGGCGTTATGGAATTTATGGATATTCATACACCGCTGGCGCGTGTCTTCCTGTGTCGTTCCAGGTAAAAGCCCGTCCCAGGAGTTCACCGCCGTGATCCAGGCAGTGACCCCGCTCCAGTACCAGCTGCAGCCCGTGGTGAAGCTCATCATCGCCGTTGCCAAATCCAAGTTCTGTGCGCAGGTACGGGGCCGCCGGCCGAGTCGCCCGGGCCGGGCAGTGGGAGACACCGGTGCTGACGCCGCGACTCGCCCGGGCCGCACAACGATGGCCGCTAGCGGCGTTTCAGACCGAAATCTCGCTGCGTGTGGAACTTCAAAGCTCCGAGGAGCAAGCTTGCTTTTTTCGCAACATTTGAGAGAAGCTTGAGAGAAATAATATACTGTGTGGACTGAGAACTGAGAATATGAAATCCAGGGAAGCACTAGTATAGCCAGTCAGTATGTGTACAGTATATACAGTATAGTATAGTATACTATACTGTACTATACTATACTATAGTATATAGTATAGTACGTAATGCTGTCTATGAAGGCCATGTACTGCAGTATATAGTATAATTCCTGTTAATTATGTCAAGGGTCATTGTGCCTTATAATGCCCATAATAGTTATACATTATGAACATTTTAGATGAGATGCACAACAATTATAATGCATTATAATCACTGGTGTGATGTGATACGGCATAATGCCCTTTCTTTGCTTTAAGTGATGAACCATACACACAGATATATTAAGAGCCTAATTTAGAGTGCTGTAATCTGTCATCATTCACCCTTTGGTAGTTTTCCTCATAATGATTTCCATTAGGTTTTGATTAGAAATGGTTAAAGGACATATTCTGTTGGAATGTTCACATTTGCAGCTGAAGGAAGGTCAATGGAGTATTGATTCATCTAATAGAGGGCTGCCTTGTCCCCCAGATAATAGTGCTGTGGAACTGCGACAAGCCCTTGCCGCCGAAGAGCAAGTGGCCCTCCACCTCAGTGCCTATCACAGTCATCGAGGGAGAAAGAAAGGTAAGGGTGCTTAGCCGCGCGTCAGCGGGCTTAGCGGCCCGGCTGTCTCTCTCTCACCGAGGTGTCGGCCTGTGTCATCCTCGCTGTCGTGCGCGGGTTAGCCGTAGCGGCGAGTACTCTCACGCCCGTGTGGGTTTCACAGTCGCCACGGTGACATGGGAAGAGGCTAAGCACCGCGGCAAGGAGGAACTAAAGAGCTCGGTTCTGCTAACGTTGACCATTTGTGCAAATCCGGAGAGGACTGTTAGATGTCCGCTGTGACAAAAATGGACCGTATGTACAGTACACTGTAAGAGTTGATTTAGCACTGAATATCTTACTGTGTACTCGGCTTGTTTTCAAACTTTATATCATTTTTGCAAACTATGTAATACACAGTGGTGTATTAAATTTAATTATTAAAAATATACAGTACAAACAATGTTAGTTTATAATATAAATATATTGCAATCTAACTGGCTGGAATTTTAATCTCACCTCTTATATGGTGTATTTGGAGTTATTTCCAGTTGTACATCACCAGCACTGTGTTTGAATGTGTCTTTCAAAAAAATGTAATTCAGATTTTAAAAGCACATTCATCTGTCTGTAGGGCACATGGCTTAAACTGGTAATGAAAACATTCTGAAAACAAACTTTTGAACTTTCTAACATAATGTAGGCAGCGCAATGAGATCAGTTGGTTTCGCTGGCGTGAAGCAGCAAACATTTTTAATATATATTTAATGGGATATTGATGGGCCATTACCCCAGTTCAATGTTCTTACTCATAATGCCTAGAAGAGAGCAGAATCACTTTATCAAGCCTTTGGGGAAATTTGGCAGGGCATCAAACTCACAACCTTCTGGGCCCACACTTCGGGCAGCCTGTAGCGTAGTGGTTAAGGTACATGACTGGGACCTACACGGTCGGTGGTTCGATCCCTGGTGTAGCCACAGTAAGATCCGCACAGCCCTTGATCAAGGCCTTAACCCTGCATTCCTCCAGGGGAGGATTGTCTCCTGCTTAATCTAATCAACTGTATGTCGCTTTGGATAAGAGCATCTGCCAAATGCCATTCATGTAAAAGTCACCAAAGTGATGTAGGTATTCAATATTTCCTTTAATGTTTATCTGGTTTAACAAAGCAGATGATGGTTAATTAGGGCTGTGTTCAAAAGGTGGATATGACGAGGTATCATAACTTACTGTACATCTACGTTTCCACTTATAGATAGAGTGATTGGCATATAATTTTTTTTTACTGCTTTTCAAAGTTAATTTCCTTGGAATGAGTACATCAAAGCCCATTATTGAAATATTTTAGAAGTGTCTTGCATGTGCTGTCTCCAGTATAAAATACTTATTTCATTTGTCCTTTTTTGTTTTCGCACAGCATTTGCTATGCTTGCCAGCAGCATTTTGTAGAAGCTAGCTCCCACGTGGACTTGAAAAGAGGGGCTCTGGAGGAACCTACAGTAATAGTGAAGTCCTACGTTTGGGACCTTCCCTAAATTTCCAGCTTGCAGTGCAGTGTTGAGCTCAGCGCTGTGGAATTGCGATTGGGCTTGTGTGGTTGTTCTGCGGCAGGCCAGCAAGCGCTCAAACACAGCTCTTCCCACGTAGCGCCCCAGCGACAGCACTCTGCACTCAGCATGAGTGTTTCCCCCAAATTCCTTGGGCGTATACCCTAATTCATTCCATTTGTGTCCATGTAACAGGACACTTATGAATGTACAACAACACGCTTCCACCATCGCATAAAATGTCTTCTTACAAAAACTAATCGCATGGCTGTATACTGGTTGTTCTGACTTTATTTGTGCCATAAGACAGCTGCTCAACTTCTAGCACCTTCCCAGAACAATGAAGTTAGAAACTGAGAACTCAAAAGATCCAATCAAACTAAATCCAAGTGCTATCTGCAGAACCGGGAAGGGTTCCTTGCGTATCTGGGCATTGTTTGAGTCTTCTTGCTTCAGGGAGGGGGGAACGGGAGATGACTGGCCTCCATTGCTGAGATTGCTTTCCCAGTGTCTGAAGAATAAAAACGGTTTCTGCTAAAGGGCTTAGCATCGTTTGTGAACCATCACGTGACTGCTTTTAAACAGGCCGGGGAACATGTAACGGTTAGAGCGCTGGACTCTTTATGTTGTCGTCAGCAAGATTATTCACTTAGAGAGTATTGTTTGCATTTCTGGGCACCACGCACTACGAGATAGATATAGAAGCTCTCGAAAAGTTCAAAGAAGTATGACTAAATTGGTTCCTAATCTGAAATGTATGAGGAAAGTCTAACTGGGTGATAATTAATCTCTTCGGGTTTAGGGAAGAGAGATGAAGGGGAGGATTTGTTCAAGGTTTTTCTGTTTATTAAAGACACGGTATTAAAGGTTTTTCTGTTTATTAAAGGTACAGTATTAAAGAGAGCTATGAAAGGTTTTTCAGGTGGAGTTCCGGCAGTGGGACAAGGGAGCGTATTAGCTGTAGGTAAATTCTGCAGGGATATGAAGAAGCTTTATTACAGCGAGTTGTCAGCGTGTGTAACAGCTTGCCAGTTGTAAGGGCAGAGACCTCTGGTTTGGTGCGGTGCTGGATACACACTAGTTTCTTGGCAAATAGTGATCCGTGATGGGGGTGAATTGCCTTTTCTCATCACTTTATATTCTTGTTATAAGTCATTTTTACCACAACTGCTTCAGTAAAAATTCAACTGTTCTAATAAACTGGAGTCTACATAAATTGTCTGACTGGCAACACTTTACAGTACATCGCTGAGGATAAGGCTGACTGGTAAATCCATAAATATTTCATGTTTTCTCAATGACTCCATTTTTCCCATTTTGACCTCATCCCAACTCCTTCTGCACTGTTTATACATGCATCTAGTATTCTTTCTGAATTAATTTTTTTAAGCCGATATTTTCGCTGCATCATTTAAAGAAGGGAGCAACATTAATTCAATTAATGCAGCCTGCAGTCTTAACACGCATTTGGGTTAAGGGAGAAATGCCACGGCCGTTAAACTGCAATGAAAAAAATGAAAAAAACATTTTTTTCTCATTTCCATAGAAAAACAAAGGCCACAGTGGAAGCGCTAATCGGGCTGGCCAGAGGTTAGCGACAGCGTTCGATTCAATTCCGAGCTATAACGTCATCGATTTTCCTCCTTTCCCACCTCAGGCCTGAACGGTACCGCATCTAACAATCGCAGCCCTCATTTTACTCCCGCAGTTAACTCTGCGTTTGAAGGCTAATTAAGTTGACCCTCCGTTCACACTATGGATCGCTCTGGTATTCACCTGACACTGAGGCCATTTGCTTGCCTTGGGCTGGCTTCCTACCCTGAGCACCTGTCAAATTCTAATGGAGACATCCGCTATTTGTCCACTATATACGCTGCCTATATATGAGAACTGATGAGCCCCACCGATAACCCTTCACCACCTAAATGTACTTCATTATATGTTTTTAAAATCCGTTTTCCACAGATTTCTGTCTCAGAAATTTGTTCCCTTCAATGTCACACCCCGTTCGGTATCCAGATTGTTTTGGTTTTGAACACCATCACAGACTCTTAAAAGATTGACGTGTATTTGTGCTTTGTCTGTAATTTCTAACCTCAAGGTTATAACACTGAGTTTATTATGGTTCAGTATGTGCTAGCTGTAACATCCAATGTGTCTATTTTATGGGTTGCTTGAGGAGAAAGGCGCCTTTTACAGCAGTGAGCGCTGAATGTGTCGGTATCCCACTGCAGGGTTTCTTGAACGTGTCGTCTCGAAAGGGGAGAGGCAGGGGACGGGGGTGCGGGGAACAGGGAGCACAGATGCACGGATACACGAGATTCTTAGACTAATGCGGTCTCCTGGGACTTGGGAGGAATCCATGTGTGATCTATCAGCGTGTCTGGATGCATGCTCACAGGTGTGTGTGGGTGTGTGTCTCTGTGTGCTTCGGTGAGGGTTGTAAAGGGCAAACACCCTCATTAACACCTTTCAATCTCTCCCTCCTCCGTACATCATCACCAGTGCAGACATTAGCGAAGAACAGACATCAGGCATGCTATCCTGTGGCGCACAAAGTCATTTAATGCTGAAACAATTTTTAAAGATATATATTCATAACAGAACATTGATTAATCTATGACTTCCTTTATTTGATACATTTGTTGTTATTGACTGATATCGACGTAAAATCGTAAATGGGCACTGATTACACATATTGATAAGCTCACTGGGCATTTTTCTTGGAGTCTTAAGAGTGCTCTGTTATTTACAGGAAAGGGGGTAGCTTTTTCTTCCAGCAGGATTATGTATCACCCCACTCACTTTAATGAAAAGCTATGGCTGGCAGTATGGCAAGGGGGCTGGATTTATCGCATGCAGTTCAAAATGCTGAGGCAAGCAAGCATGGCTGATACAAAATAGAAAATATTTCAAATAAATTAATCCTAATGCAAGGCTTATTCTCTTCTTAAATATTACCTTTGTGGTATAGATATGCATTTACAAGCAAGAACGATACTTTTTGTGAAATTGTTGTTTAAAAATAATTTTTTACTGTTTCAATGACCGCCTCCCAAAAAGAATGAATTAAGGTCACTGTGAGGTTTATTGCTTGTGTCTGCTTTCTCCAAAACTAATTATCAGCTTCAGCTCCTGATTTAGAGTTGTCAGTTCACAACCTAGAAAAATTGATTTAATCAATTTGCACTTGACCCCAATTGATATATGCGGGATATGTCCGCCGCACCAAAAGACGATTTTCACTGCTTTTTAAAAGGTTCAATCCGTTTTAATCTTCAGCGCCGCCTGTGGTGGGGGTTCTGTATCCACTGTTGACTGCTGACCAGCTTCTTGTAGAAATACTGAGGCAACCAATATTTTTTTAAATAAATGTGGTCTTAGATGTTTTTTGGGGGGGAGGTTTCTGCATTAGTGTGTCTAATTTGAGATTTCCAAAATCTTTTTGGAAAATGTAATGTTACAGATAATCTTTTGTATTTCATTAAATAAAATAACATAATAAGTAAAAGACCAGTTTTCAGCTCAAAACTTGATAGAGGCTGTCTCGGATGACCTGGAGAACCAGAAGCAAGTGAGACAGTCAAAGTCTGCAGAAGAACCGTGGCAGGTTCTCCAATGTTTGGAACAACCTACCAGGCAATCTTCTTACAAAACTGCAGGACAGTGTACCTGAGAGAACTGGTGCAGTTCTCAAGGCAAAGGTTGGTCGCAACAAATATTGGTTTGATTTCGTTTTCAACTGTTTACTGCTCTTTATAGTAATTTTTTTGACATCTTTGAAACTTTTGCACAGTACTGTACTGTCTTGACAGACCTCAGTTGACTATGAACAAAGAAAGGAATTGTCATAGCTATGATAAATTAATTGTCACAAATTCAGATTGTTTTGGAAGATGCATCAGGGATTGCAGTTTGTGGATAGTAAGGGCAATGACACTGAAGAGGAGTCTATCAATCCAGCCTTAATCAACATCTTCCCTTCTTCAGACCTTCAGCACCATTTTCACTGTAAATCCTCAAAGGCTCAGAATAATTATGTTGAAGTATTACACACAATAAAAATGCTTTTGTTGACTAGCATGAATAGCAATGTTACTATTTAATTGAAAAGTGGAAAGCACTTGAAGATATTTTATTTAGTACATCTTATTTAGCTTTTTTTTCCTCTCTAAAAGGTTTGGTTGCCACAAGGGTGCATTCCGTTAGAGTCTCCTTTTAGTTTTTTTTTACATCTATATTTATTTTTAATTCCTTTTAGTTACATTGGCTCAAAGAGCAGTTTTTTTCATTTATCTGTGGCCCTGTGATGTTGCACTTGTGGGCTGTTGGTCTTCCAGAGTTTAATTATACTGTGTTTACAAAAGATATTCTTTTAAAAAGCCATAACAAACTCAATCCAGTCCTGCAAGTTTCAAAGACATTTCACGTTTCATTATCTGCAATAAAAACTACTCTCAGGTCAAGTTGGGCGTTCTTCTTTTCTATAGAGTTGAAAATGAAGGATCACCAGCAATGGTTTACGTGTTTATTTGCAAAACAAAGCAGATGTTGGAGCATTTTCATCGGCACCTGTGCAACAGGAGCAGGACAGGAAGAGAGAAATCAAATTTGTGGTTTGTCTGTAAGGATACTGTGCATCTCCTTCCATGCATTATTTATGGGTGCTTCAGAGGCCACAAGCAGGGAATTCTCTCTGGAGCATTCCTGTCCTCTAGCCAAGCTGAGCTTGAAGTTAGCTGGAAGAACGCTGGATTGGTAGGGCTAAATGCTACAGGCAGTAGATAGCTGCATTTCTCGTAGGGTCAAGACACCCCATTTGCTGTTGGATTTTTACAGAGCAAAAAAATAAAACCTGTAGTTTGGTATCTTTTTATCAACTCACAAATGGCTTAATTGTTGCAATAAGATACATACTGCTTACTTTGAGCATTGTAAATTATACAGTGAGTTTTACTGGAGTGAATTGTAGCTGATATAAATGTTGTTTGCAAGCTATTGTTTTTACTTCGCTTTTTGGTAACTTTGACCACTACACAAAAATTAATTGAAAAGGGTTGCATTATGTTGGCACTTTTTGAAAAATGTATGCATCGTGCTTTGCAATTCTTTGCACTTGTATCAATTCTTTGTCATCGGGATTTGACTTCAAACTATTGTGTCTTCCAGCACCAGACGAGCCTGAACAATGAGCCAGCGAGGTCACAGAGGCGTGATTAAATGGAAGTGGATAAATGTTCATTCCCTTAATGAACGCTGCTTTATGATTAAATATTACCACGGATGAAGAAATACTTGTGCCGGGTCTGCGTGTTGTTTTTAGTGGCACCTCAGAAACTGCTCTGCCGTGAAAAGGCATTCGTTTCCCCTCCGTTTCCGGCAGGAGAGAGCGGGGGAGATAGGAGGAGTGAGGAGTATTTCTGCGATACGATCAGCTGCCGCAATTAGCAGAGTTTCCCTCGGAGCCGTCGCCGGATCTGGCATCGATAGCTTCATTTCCAGCCGTTGCGTGTGATACCCTATTAAACCATGGGATTTTAAACCCTATTACAAAACGATTCAATAAATAAATGCGAGTTGCCTCGGCTCTCGGTGAAGGCTGCCACTGCTCTGCTGATTGACAGGTGTCTGGGGGCGATGAGGCTGCTGGGATTGACAGGCTGGAAGGGGGCCAGTGTGTTATTCTCACCCGGGGGGAGGGTTGGGGAGTGAGACATGGAAAGTGGCCTAAGAACCCCGTGGCTCTCCCCGCATCTCGGAGGGATCGTTCACAGCGACTCCCGGCCAGGATGACGGACCCCGTCACAGCGCCAGAAGGGCCGCGGAGATCCAGGGATAAGAGAGATGTGCCGGGGCTGAAGGGCAAACCTTCCCAGAAGAGACGCGTCAAAGGTCTGCCGCGCAGTCTGAAGGGAGGGCCCCGGGGTGGGTGAAAGAGCGGCGCGGCGTATCAACAGCCGCAGTAGGCCTTTAATAAGCTTTATCTCACACGCCAAAGAAGCGTTGTGCTGACACAGTCACGCACAGCCCCGGCGTGGTGTGCAGATATGTGGCCAGCCTTAGCCATCGTGAAAGCTCCATTTCAGAGAAAGAGTCAGCAGGAGCAACACAGCAGGCCACATTTCTCAAGAAAGTTAATGAAGGAGCCGAGATATTAAATGGCGTTAAGATTGCAGTTGTACTAATGATATGTACTGTAATTACAGGGTAAATAACCCGATAGGTATATACATCCATATCGGGTGATCTGTGTAGGAATTGCAGCCCTTTTTTATACATAGGCATGTGTGCGATGCTGTATATATGAGATATGTGAACTCAAATATCTATTTATTTATTCACAAGACCTGCTTTTTTCTTCTTTATTCTTTTTAGATTTTTATTCAAGTGGAAATTCTAATCTATTAGACTGCTGATTTTTCTTTCAGGTTTTAAAGAAAACACTTAAATGATTTACTTCTCCTAATTATAAATCAATAACATAATTAAGCTGGTCTTTCTAGGCTAGGTCTACAACACAATGGATTATATCTGACAGTCCAATAGACACACAGGTCAGTAACCTGATGGTGAGTGACTTTAAGTATAGTTCAGAATTCTGCAGCAAGATGAAAGTAACTTTAGAAGCATGTTGGAATTTCACTGTTATGTGGATACCCAACATACAAATACAAACACATGCACATATATGACCACATGGGAGGAGGTGTGTGTAACCTTTATTGTCTGTATGCTTCCATTGCAGTAATTGTATTGTACTGTAAATACGCTGCTCCCATTGTGGTGCTATAATCAAACTAGTGGTAATTTGGATCTCCAAAGATAATCATTGCATTTTTTTAAATACATTGGCTTCTCAAACAATGCAAGAAAATTGTTAGTTTCTTTCTTTTCCATGTCTTAATGTACTACATTGAAGAAAGAATCCGACTCAAAATTTTTAGCTTGGTCAAGGCTAAAGCATTTAAACATAATTTTATCAGTGAAATGGTGTTGTTTACATAGAAGCCTGTTGACGTCCATGTATTGAATTCTAGTTGAAAAAATAACCCTTTGTCTATTTTGAAAGTATTTTAACTAGTCAGTCAATAACTCAGAGGTTGTGTGTGTGTGCGTGTGTGTGTGTGTGTGTGTGTGTGTATGTGCGGTCATGCGTCGGTGTGTGTACATAAAAAAAATAGTGTATTCAAAAAATTGTCTTTAAAAAAGTCCCTCATCCTCAATTGTGCGCTTCAATATCAGAAGAACACTTCATCTGTTATTCAGACCCATTGTATTGCTAACGGGGGTATGAGTTAGGTCCGGCTATTACTCACAAGCCTGGAAAGATAGTTGATTCCAGTGTATAATAAGTGCCCGGAAAACAAAGCCTTTTTCTGCTCGAAATGTGCTTTTATGACATTGTTCTATATGACACTTCTCAAGATATCCTCGGTTTAATCAAGCCCTCCACCAGTAAGTGTTCTCTGAACAGAAACAAAGAGCTCTCATCTGCCAAGAGTGGGCTTGTGCTTCCCCCTGTTGCTCTGCTTGTGTCTGTATTGTCCTAGTATGACACATTGGGCAGGCGATATTTAAGGCAATGGGAAATAAAGTGAGCATTGAAAAGGCCCCATTAGGTAGCGTTGACGCAAGTCAATAGTGCCTGGGCCTCACCCGCTACAGATGACGGGCTCTCCGTCGATAGCCAGCCACGCCTACCCGCTCTTCCTCAGGCGGACCAGCTACGACTAATCTCCAAGTCAACAAGTTCCTGTCAATAACTTCCTGCATTGATGAATGAGTTATTTTTTTTCTGGCGAGAGAAAGAGAGAGAAAAAAAGAGAGAGACCCAGTAAACGAGATCCAGTGCATTAACCCCTTTAGCATTTTGTCGAGTTTGTCGCGCTGATGCAAAGCTTTCAGTTATGTCGCGTGGTCTGTCAGCCTGTTAGAAGGAAAGTTGAATGGCTTCTCAAATAGAGAATGCTGACTAGTACATGTTCAGGCCTGTGCAGTGGTTCCGGGATTATAGACCATAAAAAACTACACAGAAACACTGATGTACAGCCAGCAATGTCTTTTTAAGAGCAGGATCAATTCACTCCACAGAAAACTCTACGAAGGAGGAGAAACACATTTCATAATGGATGGATGGCAGTGCTATCCTTATGATTTTCTACAACAACATAACATAAGGAGAATTTGTCTTGATAAAATGGAGGGAGTTTGCTTTTATGAGAAGGACTTGAAACGTCCTTTCATTTGAAAAACAGGCAGAAAGCTGCCATTCACCAGACTGCCACTGTCACCTGGGCTACAGCGTGTACACAATAAAATGTTCAGCGTTAAATCAAGTCTTACAGGGTTCATATGGGCCTACTCTTGTCCCTATTGGACATATGTACTCTGTTAGAGTTGAATTAACACTGGACATTTTACACTGTACCAACCTCAAGAAACACAAGAAGAGCATACAAAATTGACTAATTGTTTGGACTGACACGTTATTCCTGGTTTCATCTTAGTCCAAAAAATGAATTATGTGTTTTATAACAAAAGGGTTTTCTTTCAGCTGATCCATTTGATCAGCCGAATGGACTTATTTTGGACACCAGATTTTCTTTATGAGTGATATTTCTGAGTGTTATAGTTTTAAAAGCACAAGCATGAAAAGTCTGGTGAAAAAGTCACATTTGTGAGTATTTTATTTCTTTATTTGAATAATGCCCCTGACAACCTGAGCATTGCAGATGTACATGACCGGAATATTAGATTACGAAGAACAGAGGGATGCATTTCAAACACATTTATCTTTGAAATAAGGAGTTGAAAAGGTTAGAGTTATGCTCAGGGTGTCTTAATAAGATAATTAAATCTATTGCTATCCAGATGTATTCACTGAACACATGTCTTAGAAGGGAAGAAGTGCAGTGGGGCCAAACCGTTTCAAACATAACTGAAATTGCGCTGTGCAGAATACACGGTTGTTTTGTACAATGACATCATCAGTCAGTGTCATTTTAATGAACACAAAAAGGCATTCATTTGTATTGTTGCTTTTGGAATTGATTATATGACAGCTATGACTAAAGTTTTGGGGATATTGGGCGACATGGCTCAGGCAGTAAGAGCAGTCGTCTGGCAGTCGGAGGGTTGCCGGTTCGATCCCCTGCCTGGGCTGTGTCAAAGTGTCCCTGAGCAAGACACCTAACCCCCAAATGCTCCCGACAAGCTGGCCGGCACCTTGCATGGCAGCCAATCGCTGTTGGTGTGTGAGTGTGTATATGAATGGGTGAATGAGAAGCATCAATTGTACAGCGCTTTGGATAAAGGCGCTATATAAATGCCAACCATTTACCATTTATATTTGAATCAGCTAATCAACCCCATTTAAACTGAAAAAGCAAGAACTACATGGCTGTCAGTCACATGACCCAAATATCTTTCTTTGCAGACGATGAGCGGACGTTTTTTCCCCCACGATGCCATCCTCACAGATGCTGTTCTGAGTCTGGATGAGGACTCTGTATTGTCAACCAATGAGGTACAGTTTCACTGCTTCTGTATTGTCAACCAATGAGGTACAGTTTCACTGCTTCTGTAATGTCAACCAATAAGGTACAGTTTCATTGCTTCTGTAATTCCACCTGTCACATCAGCTCTATGCACTTCAGTGTGAATGCTCGTCTTTAAAAAACATTTCAGCAAATCTAAAATATAGTCTTTATTTTGCCACAGTGTAGCATGTCTCAAAAAATAACACCTTTTCTCAGGACATCACATTTACTAGTGTGAGGTTGATTTACTATCACATAGCATACTATATTTTCTTTTTGTGTGTTAAATGCCTGCAGTGATATTGATTGGGTTTTTTGATATTTATAAACTGCAGCGGAAGTGGACTTTTGTAGTTCTTTTTAATTGCTCCCGCCAACATAATTCAGTAACACGTTCTGGTTTCTCACCAAACGGGATAGCACAGCATCTCGGTCAAAGTTTTGGATTCTATGATATATCCTCAAGTCTTTTTCAAAAATAAATGCGAGTGATTTTTTTCACACTTAAGCCAATTAATAGTGCTAAACTAGCCAAACTGTGTTTGTGGAGTAAAATGAAAGGCTTGCATTTATAACTGAAAATGGAGGACAAATGTTGATTGAGTTTAATCAAGAGTTTTTTTAATGTTTCAACAGGGTATCTCAAGTTTGCAGCAAAAACTATATACTATATATATATATATATATTTCATTCAAACTCTCCTGACATGTTATTGAAACGAAAACATTGTAATCTGAAGGAATTCCACTGGACTAACAAGTCTTCTGGGAGGGTGTGGTGTGGTCTGCTCTGGCCTTCCAGAAAGGCCTCTCTTTGTCATATCGGAGCCTGGAGAAGTGAGGCCGTGGTGTGGGCTTGGCAGGTGTCAGAGGAGTCTCCTCCTCGTTAGGTCTCTGCAGAACCTGTTCGGAAGCGCTCCTGTGTTTCTTTGCTGTTTCTAATACTGATCTGCCATTGGGGAGGCATGCCTGTTTCTCCGGGGGAAAGAACTCAATTTAACCTCCTGAGACCCAGGAGGAAAAAAAGCATTGAAACATTTTTTGCCATATATTTTGTTTAATTTTAATTAAAGGCTCAGGGTGGCCGAAATGTAATGCAGGATCTCAGGAGGTTAAATGCACCTGTTGCAAATCAAATCGCTGCATTCCCATAACCCTGTTTGATACAAACAATAAAGATAGAGCAGTGCTGCATAAACCAATGGCTTTTTCAGTGTTACGGCTAATGACTAATCCCGACCAGAAAAATATATTTCCTTAAGATCCTGTTAATTCCTAAATCCCAGGGAGTTAACCCTGCTGGACATGACATTTCAAACGCAGGCCTTCCCTTAATGTGGTCACAGTATGCGTAGAGTTATGTAAAAGCCTTATCTTGCTACGAAATGCTAATTCTTAGACCACGGTGCCGATTTAAAAAAGCGTGTATTCACTACCTGGCATTGCAGTGAGGACTAATGAAAGCCCAAAACGTCTGAGGCAATCAGGAGGCTGGAGAAAGCCATTAACTCTCGCACACTAACCTCCGCTGGATGATCATCACAATGTCATACCGCGAAGCCTCCGTGTGATTAAGGTTCAGCGTTGTAAAAAAAAAAAACTACTTCAGTGGCACTTTTGCTGACAGTTGTGAAATAAAAACTAAATGAACTGAATTAAAGATAACATTTAAGAGGAGGGATTACATTTTCCTTTTAATCAAAAGTTTCAGGCAAGTTTGGTCCTTTACGTATTTGAAATGGTGATGCAATTTGTCGGTTTGGGAGAACACGGTACAGTAGGCGTTGTATCCTGATGTTGAATTCCCTGTCGTAAATCAGAATTATTACGTCACATAAAGCATAACGGTGCTGGACCAATTTCAGCCCTGAGGCTCAATGACAGGGCAAAAATTGCGTCATCATTTTGACGCATAATACCTTTGTTTAATGAAATCATCCTCAAGTCACCATTTCAGTACAGATTTCATAACGAACGATATAGTAGTGAGTAATCTTATATTTTACGACTCCAGGGATGTTTTTGCCTCTCGGTATCAGATTTTTCCATACAGGAATTGCCATATAGTTATCTTTTGGATATTCTAACATACTATATAGACAACAAGACATGTTCTAATAGTGATTATTACTATGAAATGATAAGACAGGTGCACCTAGATCTATTCATGGTCAAATAAGATGCAAACTAATAAGATGCCAATATAAAACCTGTATTACATGCATTTTTCCACATTGCTTCCTTGACAGCAGGTCCTATTGCAGGTGATGCCTTTATGTACTGGGGTTTCAAATGAGAATACCTCTATTGATTATAGTCACAAGGCAAAAAACTATTTTCACTAGATGGTCAGTGAGCATGAATTACACTTGGAGCTGTGAAGGTGTGAATTGACTGAGATGAGCAGTTGCTCTGATCCCTAACTATGAGAGTTTACCCAGTCGTGTGAACCCATTTTCCTGTCATCCTATTAAAAATTTGGAAGGGAAGTGGAAGAACAAATTATGTACATACTGAAGATCTTCTCTCACTCCCAACCCTCCCAAAATGACTTTACCAAAATGATTTCATTAGTAAAATATAGATGTGTTATGTATTGTGAACCCCATTAAGTTAGAAATCTGTAATGTATAATTCATGCGCATGCTATTTTATTAATTGTGGTGAGTCCCTGTTCACCTTTGCCCGGCAGAAGTTTCCACTTATCGTTTATAGCTGTACAAGATTACACGACCTGTGTTGCAAAGGTTTAGTGGGGTTATTTAAGAGGCACCACAGGCAGCTGGTGCAAAAAAAAAAAAAAGAAAAAAAAGTGTCTGCAAGTCCTACCATCTGCTTAATAATCTGTCTCAGTAATTGCCCTTTAAACACTTGACGTATTTTAATGGAAAAGAATGAAAAAGCCGGAGAATGCCGTCCTCTTATTAGAACTTTTCATGTAGCTGCGACTGTGTGTGCAAAAGTGATTGAGTAGAATTTATAATTGCATTGTTTCAACTCATTAATTGCATCATTGTTTTGAAGACATGCGTGAATGTCAGATAGATTTATCTAAACTAGTAGTGAAGGAGCTTATTCAGGGGGGGAGAAAAACACTCTTTGTTTAACCACCGAACCTGTAAAGAAATTAAACTCTAACCAAAACCACCAACTCCGTAAGTTACCACAAACTCTAACCAAAACCACCAACTCCGTCAATTACAAGTGTTTATATCAAGAGATTAAAGGTAAGTCATGTACTTGCTTTGTCTGTCAATCGTTTAAAAAATGATTATGCTAACGCTAATGTGTCACGTATAGCCGCCTACTACGTTTGTCCCTTTGCCCGTTTTGGGAAATCTACTCTAGAATGTATTAAGTGACAGGTAATGACAGGAAATCTCTTCCACAACAAAAGAAATGACAGGTAATGACAAGTAATTACAGGGAATCAATTTCCGAACATAATAATGACAGTTAAAACCATTATACACCCATTCTGTGTTATGCCTGTGGGTCTTTGTGGAGAAGGCGCTTGGAGAAATAAAAAGATATAATGTAGTCAAACCCTCTCTCAGCTTGCGCACAGCGTTGCCCTTGGAAAGACTTTTCTGCAGTCACGGCAATCCTTTCTACGCGTGTCATTCGTCTTGGTCTGAGTTTCAAATGCATAATTAAGTGAGACGCATTATGAATGAGGAAAATGGCAGTCTCTCGCCGATGATGGGGAGCACAATCAGGGTATTATAAGAACATAATTCCTACAGGCTAATTCATTTGCATGATATCATCAATCGTGCGTGGAGGTAACGGCTATCAAAAAGACGCAGTGCGAGGCGCCCAAAGACACTTCTAACACTTTCCTCGAGTTTGTGAACTCTTCTCGGCATAAAATCTGTCATGGCACTGCATTTTGATAGGTCGAGGCCGTACAGTCTTGAAGCATTTAAAATCTGTCCATCAACGCTAATTGGCATATTTTGAAATGTTTTTAAAATAGTTTTATAATTTTGAGAAATTCAAGTCTTTCTCTTTAGTGTATAACTAAAGTATGTGGCTGCTGGCACAGGCTGTCTCAGTCATATTCTGAGATGTTTCAAGGCGTCAATCTTTGGAAGTGACATGGAGCTACACTCCTGCAGTTATTTTGATTAATTTGTCATCCCAACTCTCTTGTTTGGAGAAAATAGTGGGTCAGCATAAATAGAGTTTCTTCTTAACTTAACAAAAATGTGGATTTTGCAGGCACAGTACAGAAAATATTACGAAGGGAGAAGTGAAAGTCAGAAATAACAGCAATGAACAGGAGAGAATAAAGCACCCAGCTGTCTACAGTGACAAAGCAACAGTGTAGCGCAGTAGAGGTAAACGCCATAAAAGTAAACAACTGAGGCTGCAGCTTTTGATATTAAAATCCAGAATGATCATATTTAACAACATTTGCAACTAGATTCATGGACTTGGGCATGTCTTGACCTTGGAATCGTCCTTTTGTATTACTAATTGACTCATTTAATTCACTTGCTTTTCACTAAGCTATAATTCTTTTAAAAGTTGCATTCCATTGTTCGCTGCACACACTAAAATCGGACTGATACAGAGGAGGTTGGCCTGGGTCCCTGAGACAGAATGGCAGGTACTGCATTAGGCCTGTAGCAGCCAACATTGTTATGGCTCCCATCTGGTGCATCTAGGTAAGGCACTAGCTGTCAGTGCACTGATGCACCACAGGTTTGGATCATATCCTGACTTGTGAATCCCACAGGTTGAAGTAATTGGTCGATCTGACCTTTGTTCTGCAAGAGGTCAAAGAGCAGTGAGTGCTCTGAAATTGTGCTGCCCTTAAAGCTGAATCATTGGCAGCCAGCTAAACCCTTCCCTCCATCAAGACTCTGAAGACAGGCGATCTTTAGTCCACAGGTTTATTGATGAAAAGAACAGGGTGAAACTGTGAATAAACCAGCATAATAATGCTTATGACTACATGCACATTACTGTAAATAAATCCTAGACTAATGTTACATCATCCTTTCCCATGATCCACCAAAATGGGATGCATGTGGAGGATTAAAAGTCAACTGCAACTGCAACCTTGATCTGCCAGGTATGTCTTCACAGCTGTGTCGTTGATGTTTGAAGGTATCTTTAAAGCATGGCAGGCACCAACAAAGTTGGTCCCGCGGTCGGAACGTATGTGTTTTACAGTACCTTGGACAGCAAGAAAGCGCCTCAGCGCATTGATGAAGCTGGAGGTGTCAAGGGATTCAATTACTTCTATATGAACGGCCCTTATGCTCATGCAGGTGAAGATAACTGCCCACCGCTTGCTTTCAGTAGAACGACCTCTGGTCTGACGTGAGGAGATGTTCCATGGGCCAAATACATCGAGCCCGACGCTGGTGCCTTGTTTTACTATCAAGGCAGCGATGTGGTGGTTGCCTGGAATTATCAAGGGGTTCTTTTCCTTGCGGTTGAGACTTGACTCGTGACGGCGGCCGCCGACTCTCAGAAGTCCATGGTCGTCAATGAAGGGATCCAGGTTTTTGAGAGGACTGCTCTTGGAAATCCTTTCATGCCTTTGGATGCACCTGATCTCATCAGCATAGACCTCCTTTTGGACTGTTTGGACTATAGCATTCTGAGCTTGTTCAGACTCCTGCACCTTGTTATGAGATCCACATTGATGCCAACCTTTGCAAGAGCTGCTGTCTGTGGTTTCTTTGAAAAGACCAGCAATGTGCAGAAGTGTAGTAATAGCTGGACTCTGTTACTTACGTAAACGTAAAAACGTCTGGTCTCATTACATATATAACCTAGGACCACTTTGCTGTCCGTGTAGAAGGCTGTAGCATCTAGCTCTCTTTTGATTAGGTCTGCTAACTCTACTGAGTTCCAGTCTCGGTATGGTGTGCTCTGGACGTGGAGTCAGTTTTGCTTTGGCCATGACAAAGCCCACCTGATTGGATCTGTCACTGTCAGTAACCTTTAGATAAGCCACTGCAGCGATGGCCTTAGTTGAAGCATCTGCGAAGATGCACAGATCTCTCCGTGCAGCTTCTGAAGGTGAAATGCTGGTGTATAGTCTGGGGATATAAAAACTGGACAAATCTTGTAATGACGATCTCCAGGATGCCCATGCCTCCTCCATTTCTTGGGGCAATGGAGAGTCCCAGTCAATATTCTCTGCAGTGAGTTCTCTGAGGATAGATTTTCCTTCTATTGTCACAGGAGCAACAAACCCTACTGGATCGTAAAGGCTGTTGGTGGTTGACAAAACACCTCGTCGTGTGAAGGGTTTTACCACATCCGAGACCTTGAAGTGGAAACTATCTGTCTCTAGGTCCCAGTTAAGCCCAAGACTCTGTTGGGCAGGCAGGCTGTCTGCATCAAGGTCTAAGTCTTTAAGGTCAGCTGCACGATCTTCAGGAGGGAAAGCCTCCATGACTTCCCTGTTGTTGGCTGCTATTTTGTGTAAACGAAGGTTTGACTTGGCGAGTGTCTCTTGTGTCTTCTTCAGTAGAGTGATGGCAGCCTCAGCTGTTGGAAGGGATGTTAGACCATCATCTACATAGAAGTTGCACATCACAAAGTGTCTGACATCGGAGTCTGTACATAGGTTTCTGTCCAGTACAGATTGATGCAGCCCGTATATAGCCACTGAGGGGGACGGGCTATTGCCAAAGACATGGACTTTCATCCTAAACTCCTCAATGCCTTTGGAGAAGTCATTGTCTTGGAACCATAGGAAGCGTAAGAAGTTTCGATCCTCTTCTCTGACAAGGAATGAGTAGAACATCTGCTCGATATCGGCAGAAAAGGCGACTGCTTCCTTTCTGTAGCGCATCAGCACTCCGAGCAGTGTGTTGTTCAGATCGGGGCCCGTTAACAGCACGTCATTGAGTGACACTCCGTTGTAGGGCGCACTGGAGTCAAACACGACTCTGATTTGTTTTGGCTTCTTAGGGTGGTACACACCAAATGTTGGTAAATACCACCTCTCCTCTTCCCCGCTGATGGGAGGGGCTAGTTCAGCATGCCCATTTTTAAAGATCTTCTCCACGAAGGTGTGGAAGTGGTCTCTCATTTCATGTTTCTTCTCAAAGTTGCGTTTGAGTGACATGAGGCGATTTAGAGCCTGAGACCTGTTGTTTGGTAGCCTTTGGCGTGGACATTTAAATGGTAAAGGCGCTACCCAACTATTGTTTGCGTCTTTCTTGAGACCTTCCTTCATTGTCTTCAGGAATGAAGTGTCTTGGATGGAAGGAGCAACTTGATTGTCATCCTTCGTCTGCCTGAACACAGTGCACCCTATGTGGTCAGCCTCGCAGGTGAGTTTCTCTTCAGGATCAGCTGCAGGAGAGTTAGGTATCTGGATGTCACGGTATCTCTCTTTTACTTGGAACACATTAGGGCATGGTTTGAATAAAGTGGGACGCTGTCTCTCTCCAACGTTGGTGTAGAAAGCACTTACCGTGAGCGGTGTGTGGACGTTGCCTAAACACACATAGCCAATGACAACCCACCCCAAGTCTAGCTTCTGAGCATAAGGCAGATCATGGGGGCCATTGACTTTTTTGCGGACCTTATGGACTCTGATAATGTCCCGTCCTACCAGAAGTAGGATAGGGGCGTCTGGGTCTAGCTCTGGGATAAGGTGTGCGATTGACTTTAGGTGAGCATGGTGGAGAGCGACATTAGGGGTCGGGATCTCGGCTCTATTGTTTGGGATCTCATTGCATTCTATGAGGCTGGGTAATGGAATGCTAGTCTTTCCATCGAGGGATTCCACCTTGTATCTGTTAACCCTCCGTCCCATTGTCTGCTTTACTCCAGCACATGTTTTCAAAGAGTAAGGAGTGCCTCGGACCTTGGTCATTGAACATTTCGAAGAACTGTGAGTGGGCTAAGGATCTGTTGCTTTGCTCATCTAGTATCGCATACACTTTTGTTTTCCTTCAAGAAGGCTTTGCGTTCTTCGAGAGATTTCTCTCTAAAGACGCGGCATTTCCACAGAGGGTGTGGTTTTTTATGTATGGGGCAGAGCCTTTCACCTTCATTGGGCTTCTTTGAGCGCCATTCAGTGTCTGAGCTGGTTTCAGGGGATATCTCGGTTTTGTGCACAGAGACTTCTCGTTGTCTATTTGGCTTCCATGTCTTTTTCTCTGATATCAGTGTCATGTCTGTATGAGGGGTAAAGTTGAAGCTTGGATCATTCTTTATATTATCCTGCTGACGAACAAAGTTGACAAAGAAGCTAAACGGTGGGAAAGTAACACCGTGCTCTCGCTTGTAAGAAGTCCCGACTGTAGCCCATCTTTCCTGCAAGTTGAACGGGAGCTTTTGTACAATAGGGTTAACACCTCTTGGTGTATCAAGGAAAGAAAGTTCTCCTTCCTCCTTTGCTGACTGGAGCTCCATGAGTAGATCGCTGAGTCTTGTCAATTTGGAATAATCTTTGTTTGTTATTTTCGGGAAGCTGTCTAGCCGCTTAAACAGAGCATCTTCTATCACCTCTGCTGAACCGTAACGTTGCTCAAGCCTATCCTATATCCTCTTCAAACCTACTTCTGGACAATTGATATGTACTGCTCTAATCCGTTCTACATGTTCTGCTGACTCTTTTCCGAGCCATTTGAGTAGAAGATCCATTTCTTCCCCTGGTGACAAATCTAAACCTACGGTGGCGTTTTGAAAAGAGCGTTTCCAGGCTCTGTAGTTCTGTGGCTTGTCATCAAATTGAAGTAAGCCTGTCGCAACATATCTCACAAAGTCGATCATGTTAGAATCACCACTATTGCTTCATTTCGACCGGGAGTTGCTGGGAATTTAACTCCCAGGAACAAGTACGCAATGAACAAAAGGTTCCTTCAGCCTGCATTTCCACCGGGGGCTAAAGACCCCGGGGAGTTTACACAAATTAGTCTGAAGAAAAAAAGTGAAAATGTTCCACGTTTTGCAACGCTTACGCCGGTCTGTCTGCTAGCGAGCTAAACTAATAGCAAGCTGTTGTTCTTATGCTACACTGGGTGTGGGTGTGAAACTAATGAAAACCCACCGCAGTTAAGCAGGAGTTGCAAATACTGATTTCGAAAGGAGACAGACTCAGAATTGAAAAAATGTTGCACTTATTCACTTGTTATGGTTTCACATTGCACATGAGTAAAGCCACAGTCCAAATCGAAAACAACAGTCACACTACAATGTGTTGAGAAACACCATTAGACCTGTACGTGCGTCTACATCGTTGCAAAACGCTGGTCTTTTGGCTATCGTTAAATAGCTATCGCTACATAATCGCTTGCTAGCGGGCAGACCGGCGTAAGCATTATGTGCTCGCACAGTTGCTCGTACAGTAAATTGAGGAACTAAGGTGTTGTGATACAACAAACAAAACAAGCTCTGTAGCAGGCATTTAAAAATGCCGCCTGGAATACAATACACGTAAACTCGCCCAATCAGAAATGACCGGCGCTGCCAGCCACACCCACGCTAGTTCCTGGCCATCAGAAAGCTCTACCTTCTGAGCAGGGGCTTTTTCAGGGCTGAATAATGGCCCCGGAACGATGAGATTTGCCAGGCACGTGGTATGAAAGCGCGTCGACTTCCGGCGAAATACCTTAGTTCCGGGGTAAAGTTCCACCGGTGGAAATGCGCCATATGTCTTGGATGTGTGAGATTAGGTGTAGGTCTAGAAGGAGGATGTACTTCGCCATTTTGTGGCCTGAAGTTTCCTGTGGGAGCAGAATGGCAACTGTGCTTTGGAGGTGAGTGATTACATGTAGGCTGATGTAGGTGTGGTTTCCACATGAGTAGGACTTGGACCCCATGCCTGACTATGCATTTCTTCATTTGAGTCCAATGCATTTTCTAGGGCCTCTGCCTCTGCAACAGCTGCGGCTGTTTCCTTTTTACAATTAAGTAAGTCCATAGATGCTTCTCGCCTTGCTTTTTCTAGCTTTAACTCCATTTCTTTCTCAGCGAATAAAAGGCAAGTCTTTGCTGCTTGAGTTTGATGTTCTGCTTGAGCTTGACATTGGTATAGCAGACCGTGTCACTAAGGAATGGTCATCATCAGACATGGCGTAGTTGGGTGGAGAAAACCTCTTTAGATGCAATGGTCGTCCACTGGTAGCGTGTGACGATGTTGCTAGTTGTCCCTTTGTAGGGCTGAATTGCGTTACCTTGCCCGTGTGGAGGCTGTTGTTTCACTGTGCTGCCCTTAAAGCTGAATCATTGGCAGCCAGCTAAACCCTTCCCTCCATCAAGACTCTGAAGACAGGCGATCTTTAGTCCACAGGTTTATTGATGAAAAGAACAGGGTGAAACTGTGAATAAACCAGCATAATAATGCTTATGACTACGTGCACATTACTGTAAATAAATCCTAGACTACTGTTACATTCTCTTTTTACTTATTTACCATGGTGTCTTATAATCACGTGCTTGTATTTTAACAATAAATCATAAACCATAGCAATGTATCATGTATTCGTTACTTTACAGTTTTTAACTATCTTAATGACTATTTATACTCTCATGAAATCACTTATTTATTAATTACCGTAGAAGTCATGAATTCAGAGCCCAATAAAACACTAGCTAGTATAGAATGAGCTAGCACAAACTTGTGGCTAAACTAGCAAGATAGCTACTGTAGCTAACATCACATAAAAATTAACACAAAACGACTCAATGGTCACAAATAATGCATTCTGAATGTAGAAGACATATCAAGCTACAGTTACCTACCAACAATGCAACAAAGGGGGCAAAATATTTGCAGGATGTTGGCTGGATACTGAGCAGATCCAATGTGGATATTCTCCATGCCACAGAACTTACTTCCTCACTAAATGGCTATGGGAAGTCACGTGACTTCACTGTTACTGCTCTTAGCGCTAACCACTAGATGGAGCCAAACACATGTAATTAAAGCAGATAGCAATACAAGTAAATGAGTAATAATTAACGTAATTGACAAAATACATTTACTAATCAGCGCAGAAATACATCTATAATTTTCAGGCATATTGAATGCTTGCAGGTTGTCTATTTATTAGTTGACTGGACAAGGCCAATACACATTTATAACATCTCTATAAATGCAGCCTAAATTAGTTAGCTAAGGAGGCTAATTGTCACATGTAGACCTTGAGCTACATGTCTGTGGATTGGCGGAAGGAACTGGAAGACATGGAGGAAACCCACACGAATACATTGAGAACATGCAAAAACCCCACACAGAGAGGATCCCAGCTAGCTGCGACTCGAACTGGGAACCTTCTACTTGCTCGGAATCAGTGCTAGCTAACCACAGTGCTGCCTACACGAGTTTAAGGAATAAAACATGAATTTGTCTTTTGTCCGCAGGTTGACTTTGCCTTCATCGTCTGGCACAGTTTCCCGGACCGGATCGTGGGCTACCCGGCACGCAGCCACTACTGGGACAGTGGCAAAGCGCGGTGGGGCTACACCTCCAAGTGGACCAACGAGTACTCCATGGTGCTCACCGGAGCGGCGTTCTACCACAGGCAAGTGCTCCCGGCCCAGTGCGGGCGTTGACGCCGCGGGATCAGGCCGGAAAGACGGGAGAGGGGAAAAACTGTCCAAACAGTAACACATGCCAATTATTTTCCAGCACAGAGGAAGCTATATACAGCCTCCAGACACGTCGCAAGCTGTTAACATCTTTCCCGCTCTCGGCCCGGATGCTGTCAGTTACACCTGATCACGGTTGTGCGTGATTAGCCGTGCCACACTTTGCTACATGTCTTCCGTGCGCGCAAAGCAGCCTGTGGTTGAGGTTTCCACCCCCCCTCGCAGGGGTAAATGTGAGGGCTACTCCTGCTCTTCACATGTCACTGACGGGTTTATGTCCAGTCTTTTCAGACCGTTCTTGTGTTTCCACTCTTTCTGAAGAACTATAATTTCTTATAGAAAAAAAGGCAGGCAAAATTTTTTCTTCTTATTTTTTCTAATTATTCTTATTCTTCTTCTTCTTCTTATTATTATTGACCAATCTGGCCCTTCTCCTCTGACCTCTCTCATTAACTATGCATTTCTGCCCAGAGAACTGCTGCTCACTGGATGTTTTTGTTTTTCGCACCATACAACTCTAGAGACTGTTGAGCTTGAAAATCCCTAAGCAGCTTCTAAGATACTCAAACCACGCTTTCTTGCACCAACAGTCATTCCATGGTCAAAGTCACTTAGATCATATTTCTTCCCCATTCTGTCATTTGGTCTGAAAAACAGCTGAACCTCTTGACCACATTTGCATGCATTTATGCATTTAGTTGCTGCCACATAATTGGGTGATTAAATATTTGCATGAACAATCTGGTGTACTGCTCTACCTAATAAAGTGATCACTGAGTTTATATTACTGTTTCATTCCACGGAAACCATGTGATTGCCCATGGAATTTCTCCAGCTAGTTAAACTGGAGGATGATTAGATGGGAAGTTAGGGAATTTAGCCAGCAAGTAAAGCACTCTCCTGTGTGCGATCCACACATCTCTCTTCCTTCGTAGCTATTAGTCACTGAGCTGCCAATTTTTGATTGGCTGCTGTTGGCCTTTAAAAAAATGACTTGTCATTTACCTTTTGTTGATGAGAAGCAATTCGTATGAAGTTTGGTATTTTTCCCATGTGATTGTCTTGAAAGTGACATTACCTTTGGTTCCGTTTGTCAGCAATCTAATTAAAGGTATCCACAAAACCAAAATAATTGTATGCTTTCGGAACCCAAATTGGGTATTTTTCATATGTTTTGTGTACTATTAATGACTATAGACTCATATGTTGTCTGAGAGGGAGGGGTGTTTGGGCAAGAGTGTATAAATTTCTGAGAAAGGGTATATTCTAAAGTAGTTAGCTTTCAGATATAATTAATGTCATATTTTGTAATGCGTAGCAATTAATCAGTCATTGAATTTAATATGACAAGGAAACAGAGTGGAGCGTGAAAAATGTTCAAGACTGGCAGCAAAAGGAACAGACGATCGACCAATGCAAAGAGATATTAATGATTGTGATAGCTGCACTATGGGAACCAGAACCAAGATTTGTAACAGTAAAATCCTGCCTGCTAGTTTTTTTTGGGGGGGGGTTTGTTTGTTTGTTTGTTTGTTTTTTGTTTTTTTCTGCTCGTCGACAGAAAAATACTAAGTGGACTCCGGGGCTTTGCTTTGCTATGACTCCAAACTAACAGAGCTACTCAACTCAGGTGCCACAAGCCTGTTGTGCTGCCAGAAAAGCTCTAGACGTACATTAGCTGCCTGTATGTTATCATGTATGAGATTAGCCTTGTGTAATGGCAAATAAACATGAAGCAGAATCATACTCTGTTATGACTACTTTGTAAAACTATTTGCAAAGTAGTCATTCTTTGACATTATTTACTTGTTTATTTGTTTATGTATGTATATTACTATGTTTACAGAATTCTGTAAACCTATTCTATTAGCACTGATTTAGTTGCTATGACTTCACAAATGTAGGCATGTACACATGTGGGAGAATACTACTGCATAAGTATTTCCAACAGACAGAAGGTGGCAAATTCGCTCTTATTTACCATACTGTCCTCCCAGTATGATTAGTTAGGTACAGTAGGTGGCTAGGAAATTAAGTAGTTTTTTTTTGTCATTTTATTAAGAAACATGTCACACAACTTCATGTATTTAGTCATTGTGCTTAAACTGGCTGCCAATTTAAGTTGACAGCTATATGAATAAGATATTTTAGGAAGCAGTCAACTTGATTAAAAGATTGTGCCCTTGTTGACAACGGTGAATGAATTAGCCCTATCTGACAGCTTCACTCCTTTAACTGTTGAGAAAGCTTTAAATTGACAAATTAAATCAACCGTCTGGATCTTTTGCCTGACAAAGAGAGATATTAACCTTCACCTCCGAACAAGACAGAGGTGTGGGTGTACTGCTGTCAAACATTGGTTTGTGGATATTATGTACTGAAATAACAAACTCAACTCACACTTTTGCTAAGTCAATAAATTTTCATGGACCCCTCTATACTGCTCTTAATGAGGATGCTAATTAATTATATTGTGCTAATGCAAGCAAAGCTCATTCACTTTTGGTTTCAGTCCATGTGTAAATGGATCATAAAGCAAAGTGGTAAGGCCACAACCACACAGGCAAGGACATTTATGAAAAGATTTACTGTTAGAAGCAGCTTAAGTTAATGTTACAATTCCCTCTGGTCTTAACAACTTATTTGAACCGGACCTTTTGAGGAAGATAAGTGCATGCTGTTTTGTGGCTGTAATTCATTTAGATTTCAAACATTTTTGTTAGAAAATGTCTTATTTGACACTATGCCTATGTATCAGCTCCAATGTCAGGTTAAGTCAAGTGAAACTTTATGAACCAATTGTGAGGGAAATTAATTTTGTTGCCATTTCCATGGCTTCTAGAGCGATCACAGTGCACAATACAAAAGATAAAATATTAAAATACCACACCAACACAATAGCACAAATTTAATTTTCATTAAGTTATTATGGCTGCAGGGATAATTGAGCCCTCATATCTCTTTGTGTGGATTTCTGCTGCTGTAGTCTGTCATTTATTACTTTTATTACATGCTGTGGATTGGCATGTAGTGGGTGGTAACTGGTAAGGATCTGCCTAACCTTATTGCACATTAAATTTTAGCAGAGCTGAGCGACAGTAATTTAGCCTCCACCAATTCATTTACTCACAATTAAAATAGCTCTTTTTAGTTAGCTTTTGTCTTTTTCCCCCCACATATTACCAGAGACACAAATAAGACAGAAGGGAATGAGGCTGTGTAGTCCAAATTCTAGAAGAGCTCAGTTAAAACCATTATCAACAGCGTTCAGTTACCATAAAACATGGCTGCAGGTCCCAGTCATCTACCTTAACCACAAGGCTACAGGCTACCCCCCAGCCATTTTTTACATTAAGCTTTTCCCACACCAGTCAACAAAATAAGTCTTCCCTCGCAATTCTCATTATAGTGCAAATTGGCGCAACAGGATTTTAAAGGCATACTAGAAACAAGATATAGCCTTTTGCCAAGAATGGATTGTAAGTATTTACTTATAATGATAAGTAAAATCCCTCTTGGCCTGCAAAGGGCATTCAGAAGGTTGTGGGTGTCTTCGTCCGCGACCTAGACAAAGAGGGTCGCGGGCACAATCTGAAAGGGTCGAAAGGTCACGGACCTCCGCGACCAGCACCAGACAGCGATTTAGGACCGCCCGCCTACGTCTCTGCATCAGCAAAGAGCGGTAACTACTCAGAGTGCAGGGCTCATCGTCAGCGCGCGCGCACTGCGATTCCCAGAGGCCTCCTTGGGCGCGAGGATGCTTCGCTCGTAACCCAATCACAGGAGTGGAAACACACTTCATATGAATATGTATTAGGTGTGCCGGGCTTCCAGAGGGACTCATAAGCGCATTTTATCCCGGTGTTTCAAATTGCCTGGTGAGCTGTTTAATGTGGCTTTGAAAAGAAAAGCCACCCAGGAGAGAAGGGGGGAGGGGGGTTTCAATTATCCGGGTAGCAAATGCATACAGTAAATAGATTAGCTGCTTATTAAATCTACCTGTACAAACTGTAAAAATTTTTTATTAAGTATTCATTAAAGACTTGAATTATTGACACAGCAGATTAGAACATAGTCTATATTGGTAATTGGACTTGATTGCCTTTTGATTCCTCAAATTCAGTTTTTTCACGTCTATTAAATTTGAATCAATGTGGGCAACACTGTGTTTTTGACGGCTTATCAATATATTTCTGTGCTGGCTTTATGATCGTGGTCAAATTAAATATAAGCGTATGGTTTCTGGGCTCAGAAGTGGCTCTGTTCTAATTGAAACATTGTTACTCCAAGGTTTAGCTATGTCATTAGCCAGCCATTGCCTGGGACATGTTCCACAAAGCAGGATTACTAAATTAGTTGGAAAACTGCGTGGACCCTGCCCTAATCTGGAACATGGACCTTGTGCAGTCATCCAGCTAACTCAGTCATCCTGCTTTGTGGAACCAGACCCCAGGAGTCCCAGTGGAGAAGGTTGGGATTGAGCCAAGGTTCCTTTGGGTCTCCTCAGTCACCCATTAGTTATGTGCCTACACTCAGAAATAAGGGAACAAAAAGTGCATAGAAAGGTGCAATTGCTTGTCACAGGTGTGTTGACATACAGTAGGTACATAAGCTTGTACCCCTTGCCAGCAATTATTTATACCTTTTTTGCTTGGAAAACCTACACATTTGTAACCAAAGAGAACATTACTGTACCTTCAGGGTGCATCTGGGAAATGTGATTCTTGAAGAACAAAAATGTACCAGCACTGTCATTTTATTTCTGAGAATGTTCATACAGGTTAGCATTTTGTCTGTATGCTGCTGTATGTGACTTCCAGTGTGGGAAATAATTACTGATGAGTCATCGGGCACATGCACAACCACAGGCATCCCTGTGTAGGTGTGAGTGGCCCAGCTGCAAGAGCATGCTCAACATCAAATTTAATTTAAAAATAAAATCATGAAAAATGACTAAAGTTTAGATGCTGCTTGTCCTTGGTTTCCGGAACATACTGCATTTTTATTTTAACATTAAGACAAATGATGCGGAGATACCCGAAAGATATAATACCACAGTGACGCGACTAAAATAAAGCATAAATCCCCTGATCAAAACTGTTGTTCGCCGTTCCGTAAATTTATATCTGACAAAATACTTTATTGCCGCCTCTGAAAGAGCGTCCCGGTCTTCTGAAGTGGATAAGACGCAGAGTTCCTATGGCGAACCTTCAGAGCTACACCTCTAAGAGCAACCTGACAGTGATTTACAATCAGGGATCTGGACGAGTCGCTGAGGCAGCAGGGGCCGGCACCTTTGGTATAAAAAGCTGAGCAGATAAGCCGTTTTGTTGCCTCCAGATCTAAAAGCGGCACTCCAGCACTCATTCTTCACCAGAGACAGGACAGAAGGGCTTTTGTCAGGCGTCCAGGCACAGCTTAATAAACAGGCGAGAAATGAGACTGGGCACAATCAAGTCTGCCGGGGGGGAGGAAGGGGCCTAGCCCGAGAAATTAAAACATCAGTCTCTCCCAGCATCCGGCCAGCTCTGGCGGGAACGCGGGGTTGAGCGAGGCCATTGTTTAACTGTTCCTGGCCTTCTTCGGCGAGGCTTTGCGACCCATCTGGGACTTCTCTGTGAATGCGAAATTAGGCGAGGCTCGCATGTGATGTGCTGATATCAGCAGGCCCGTTTGAAGCTGAATGAGATTCCCGCACACGTACAGAGCCTGTCTGGTGGCTGGGAGAAGGTAGGCAGCTGTGTGACTGCACACAGTTTACAGTAACATACCGTACATAAGTACGCAAATACAAACGGCAATGCCAGGCTGACGCACTGTAAACTCATGGCCCAGTTGAACATACTCAACTATCTGGTGCTCGGACCGAAGAACCAATCACAACCCAGATGTAAGCACAATAAGTATCTTTGTTAAACAGTACGCAGATCAGGCAGGCGAAGTTTTGATGCAGGCAAACAGGCAGTCTAAACAGGCAAAGGTACTGAACATAATCCAAAAGTCAAAATCTGATGTGTCAAGCAAAGCTTGATAACAGGCAATCCAAGACAGAACAGAAGGCAGATCCAGAAAACAGACATCTGAGTACACAAAGGAAGTCGATACACAAACAGGCCGGCAGAGAAACACTGGAGAGTATGGTAACGACACTTAACAATCTGGCTTAAGGATAAGAGCAAACAGGCAGGTTTAAATACACTGACAATTAGACTGACATGACGAACTGGTGCGAGTGCAAGGAAACTGACTACTGACTACTGAAGTACTGACTACAGAAAGTGAACTAGGACAAGAGACACAGAAACAAGGCAGGGAAAAGAAAACACTTTTCCCCAACAGGGAAAACAGAGTATGACTCAACGCGCATTCTTATGTCTCTGTGGAGGTTGTAAACGTTGTCAAGGGGGCAATCCAGGACAGGTGTAAAAGATTTAGTGAAAGAAAAGACAAATTGAAGAAGACTGTTTTTGCTTGCTATCGCCCTGCGCTACTTGACGCTGCAGTTCGCGCTTCAGTTGCATGAAGAATTTCAGGTGACATATTTCAGGACGCATTTATGACGCATGACTTTGTGTAGCTCGAAGCGTATGATGGAAGGTAATGTTTCGGGCCTGAGTGTGAGGCTTCTGTGCTGCTCTCCCCCTTCAGGTATTATCACTACCTGTACACCCACTACCTGCCGGCAAGCCTCCTCGGCATGGTAGACCACATGGCCAACTGCGAGGACATCCTGATGAACTTCCTGGTGTCAGCGGTCACCAAGCTCCCGCCCATTAAGGTCACCCAGAAGAAGCAGTACAAGGAGACCATGATGCAGCAGGTGCGTCCATTCCAGAGCGATTCATTCCTGGAAGCCTCCACATCGCGCCATGCTATTTACATGTGATACAGAGGTTAACAGCTGTACCTGACGGTACGGTCTCACTGAAACACGGCTGGGGCGCGCCAGTGCTGTCCGGCGACGGGAGCCTTACGCTGATGCTTCATTCTGGTCTCAAAGTGTGGGTCTGTGATGATCTGTGTCGCGCCGGCTGTGTTTTAGGACCGCGTGCTCAAAGATCGAGGCTCACAGCGCGTGTGTTTGTGTGTGTGTGTGTATGTGATACATGGGTCTGTACACGTCGCCCTGGATAAGAGTGTCTGCCAAATGCCATGAATGTAATGGAGGTACAGTGGGCATTTTGGTTACCTAAAACAGGAATGAACCGGGCAGAACCGATTGTGGACTGTGAAGGTGGGGGGCAAAATAGTAATAACAATGACAAAATATAATAAAAGTGATCAAATGATAATAAAATAATAGGTCATTCTAGAAACAGTATGAAACTGTGCTAAACAACATGTGTATGCAGACTCTAATGGAGGAGGAAATGAAGGTTTTGAGCTTATTTTTAAAACAGCGGGGAGCATAGTGACTGAAAGCGGAAGCGTTAAGAAGCGTGTCGAGGGGGACTCTGGAACAGGGCCACGCCCGGGCCGGGTCGGGGGGGAAGAGCCAGACGATGGACGTGGCTCAGACAGCGAGCCGGGCTCCCCGGGCGATCCCCGCTCCCCCGCAGCCGGGACACCTCCCTCCCGTGTGTCGGCGCTGATTGATGACCTCGCTCGCGGCAGACTGATGACTCGGCACTATCCACCCCTTGATTAATGTCTTAATTGTGAAGGCCACTTGTAAATCGCCAATTTGCTTCCACCTCTCCCCCAGCTCATATCTTAAGGCCATTTCCTGTCTTGGCATTTTTTATATTCCTCTCTCCCCCCCCCCCCTCCTCCTCCTGACTGACATTTGCAGCTCTGACTGAAGATCACATGGGAAGATGTGTGAGTGGGAAGAAAACGAGACAGGACTGTATATACACTCAGTCAGCACTGCTACTCATTGGATGTTTTCTGTTTTTGCACCATTCTCTGCAAACTCTAGAGACTGTTGCATGTGAAATCCCAGGAGATCAGAAGTTTCTGAGATACTCAGACCATTCTGTCTGGCACCAACAATCATTCCACGGTCAAAGTCACTTAGATAACATTTCTTCCCCATTCTCACATTTGATCTGAAAAACAGCTGAACCTGTTTAGTTGCTGCCACATGATTGGCTGATTAAATATTTGCATTAGCAAGCTGGTGTACAGGCCTACCGAATAAAGTGATCACTGAGTGTATATAAGAATGTAGATGGACATTTATATCCCATAATGCAATGCAGAAAAGGTTTTTTTTTATTATGTTGCACTGATGCTAGGTTGGTTGATTTAGAAACGTAGTCTATAGCCTAGACAATGCTTTATCTTATTTTGTTGCACTGATCTTTGGTCAGTTAATTTAGAAATTGTACTGTGTCATTCAGAGAAAGAATGCTCCTATTCTGTCTCACTGATCTGGGGTCAGTTATATTTCGGAAGGTATCGTGCTCCGACAATAGGCTTTATCCATCCTGTGTTTCGCTGATCTCAGGTCAGCTGAAAGACACCCCAGATGTGTCCTGATATGTGTTCTCTCTGTGGGCTCTTCTTGTTCAGGGGTCCAAGACGTCGCGCTGGGCTGACCCGGACCACTTCGCCCAGCGACAGACCTGCATGAACACCTTCAGCGGCTGGTTTGGGTTCATGCCCCTCCTGCACTCTCAAATGAGACTGGACCCGGTCCTGTTCAAGGACCAGGTGTCCATCTTGAGGAAGAAGTACAGGGACATCGAGAAGCTCTAGAACCGCCCTGTTGTGGCACTCCCCACCCTGAGGCGCCATTGGGAAATGCATCGGTGTGGACCGCTACTGCCGGACCTGATCCATGAAGAATTATTTATTATGAAATATGCAACACTCATGTCATTTTACAGTGGCAGCGGTCATGGCTCACGGTCAGTCTGAATCTGTGGGCCATGTGTCGGATACTGTCGTCGTAAATATTGATGATGACGATGACAAATATTGCTACGTTTCACCTATTTTGACATCACACTGATTGTCATACTCACGACCTTGTCCAAAAGAAGACCAGCTTGAAGGTCACACAGCAGAGCTCTGAGATCTCCCCATGTTTCTTGTGGAAATTCGGAGGGAAAACGAGAGTGGAATACAGCGGATGTCCCCGTGCGATCAGGAAATGAATTCAGCATCGTATCTGTTGCTTTTCATCCTTTAAATCCCGGACTTTACATTTCAATCGTTTGTTTCTTTTGTTTCTCGACTCTCTTATAAGCTTTAAATTGCCAAAAATACAGTTCTGCTAAAGGATGTTCAGATGTATTGTTTTTATTTTATTTTTTTACTGTTTTTTTTGGGGAGGGGGGGGGGGGGCGGGGGGACTAATGATAACATTCCTTTTCCCTGGATCAATATAGCCAAGGTACAGGAGTGGGATGAAAGATAAGACTGGACAGGAAAAAAAATCTTTAGGAAGATTAACTTGCCTAGAGGTGTGTTCAGATGTTTCCAGAAGATATATGTAGTATTTGAAATGTCCAAATTCATTTTAATTTCAGAAGATTGTTGCACTTTCTTGTGTCCTGCAGAAAAAAATTAATAAATTATGCAAAGTTATACAAACAATGATGAACACCTTGTCACGGACCATCAAAGCATTCTGTGTGTTTGGGGATGGTGCAGCCTTTCATGTTTCTGCAGGGTAGAAATACAGGAGATGTTACCCTTGATTTGACCTCCCTGTGGATATAAGCACGGTTTGAAAATTAGCATATGTTGATAGGTTTATTAAGAGGGTGTACATGAATTTTGAAGCAGAAATGTAGATACAATTGACAGACACCTTGAATTTCCATAAATGAGCTTTCATTTGCCGTAACAACAACCAATAACCTGACAGTTGATTCTCAAGTGGGTGGAGGACTTCTAGGTCGACTTCTCCCAGTTCCTTTCAAAGTTTCCTTCAATGTAACTTTCATAAGAACTGTACAGTTCATCCTGCTGCTAAGAGCTTGGGGGAATTGACCACCATGGGTGAGGGGACATATTCAACATATCACTGTCTGAATATTTCCATTTCAATGGTCTTACGTTTCAAAATTGTTTATCACTAAACATACTGTAAAAGCTGTCTGTTCTATTTTTTTTTTCAAGATTGACAGTTGGAAATATGTAGATTTTGTGGCTTCTGCTGATTTAGTTACCATGTAGTGTATACACCTTTACTGGTCATATTATTTCAGGTGCTTCATGCTTTATAATTAGATCCATTATTATACATTTATGACTAATATTCAGGGCTGATAATTCAATTAAGGAAACAACAATAAAAACGACCAACTAAAGGTTTTAGTTTATGATAATACTTAATCTTGACCATTATAGTTCTTCAGTCAGCCCAATGTCATGAGCATAAAAACGTGACCAGAAAGTTAACATTGAAAAAGCTGCTGGTTCTTGCCCACTGTTTCTTTTAAATGAAGTCATAAATGTCTTATGTCGTCAAACCCCCATGAACCCGTTGAAGCAATCACCTGGGACAGCCTGGGAGATATTTTCTCAGGTGTGAGTGTTTCTCTCTGCGCTTTACACATTTACAGTGGAGGCCATTCCCACCTCCATAGCTGCCACACTTAATATCGATCAGGTCCCACAGGAGTAGCTTCATTGACTTCTTTGACATTCCTGCAAGCAGAAAAAAAAAACTGAAAAACAATGCACGATCTTGGAATGCGTCTTTTAACCGGTGCATTTCAGGGAGACAATTAAACAACGAAACAGAGCTACTGGTGCTTTGGACAAAGGGTGGAGATTTATACTTGTGCTTGTGGGATATGAATGATTCTACTGACTGGCTATGTTATTGATCCAGATTGAACCTCATGAGGCAAGACTGGATTGAGACCAGCGTAATTTAGCCATTCTGTAGTATTGTATGTAAGTATACATTTTTTGTTGTGGGGCCAATTGGTCATTTAAATATGACACTTGTCCATTGAGGACAATTACGTTCATTTTATTTAATTCAATGTTTGTGCCATGCAGCTTTTTGAATGAATTAACAATAATTGGCATTAGTGCTAGTGCATTAAAAATAAAACAGTATTCCAAAATAATAATAATAATAATAATAATAATAATAATAATAATAATAATAATAATAATAATAATAGGTGGCACGGATGGTGCAGTGGGTAGCACTGCCACCTCACAGCAAGGAGGTCCTGAGTTCGAATCCCCGTTGGCCAGGGCCTCTCTGTGGAGTTTGCATGTTCTCCCCGTGTTTGCGTGAGTTTCCTCCGGGTACTCCGGTTTCCTCCCGCAGTCCAAAGACAGGTTAGGCTGATTGGAGAGTCTAAATTGCCCATAGGTATGAGTGTGTGAGTGAATGGTGTGTGTGCCCTGCGATGGACTGGTGACCTGTCCAGGGTGTATTCCTGCCTTTCGCCCAATGTATGCTGGGATAGGCTCCAGCCCCCCTGCGACCCTGTTCAGGATAAGCGGGTTAGGATAATGAATGAATGAATGAATGAATGAATGAATGAATGAATGAATGAATAATAATAATAATAATAGTTGTAATAATAATAATAATAATAATAATAATAATAATAATAATAATAACAACAGTGCAGCAAAACGTCCAATCAAACAAGTCGTTTTCAAAGATTTCATTTTCAAGGCATTTTCATTCAGCCAAATTAAACTATAAACACCACAAAATAACTTCTGTGTTCTCTCTGATGCTTCAGTTTTTGATATTCACTGCCAAACATTTTAAAGGTTGGGCATTTGACATTTGATGATGGTGGAAGATTTGGAATACTTTTTTTGTTAATATTTATTTATCCCACACACAGTTTTGGCCGTCTCTTCAGGCTCGACTTAAAATAACTGTAATAACAGTTAAAATAACCGTCAGCTGTTGGCTGGCGGCCTCTCTCTCCCGCCCCGCGGTCTTATTTGAGAAGTTGATTTGCAGCTGTTATCTCCTGGGAAGGTGGACGTCAGGTCAGGGAGCTTTAAATGCCGCATGGCTTCAGTCGGAGGTGCCCTCTCGAAAAAAAAAAGCCAATAACCGCGGAGATCAAGCCTCCCCATCTCTGAGCCCTCCGTGACACATCTCCACTGCACATGCCACGAGGGAACCATCAAAAATAGAGCCCAATTCTCCGCACATCAAACAACGGGGCAGGCCAACAACCCCCAGCTTTATTGACGGCTGCCTCTGCCACCACATTACATTGTATCAAAGCGTCGCCCAGATCCCAGGGTGTTGTGCCTATTAAACTGTTTGGTCTCCATACAATTGCATGCTGAATATTTTATATTTCATTACGGAAAGCTGTTCTTCATACACTTCTATCTATATGCAATGCAGCCTGTGCTATATATACATGTGTGTGTTTTCTTTGTGTGTGTGTGCGTGTATAGTATAAGTATAACCTGAAAAAATTAATCTGAAAAAGGAACTCTGTATACCTAAATAATTTGTGTATGTGGCCATACATTTTTCAAGTGCTGCAATGTCCTATTCTGATCTTGGTGATATACTGTATGTTATAAGCATTTATTGCAGTATATATCATATCCATAAGGCAGGTCAAGGCCAAAGAGAGGGAGCAGGTTTTATGGAGGCCGTGAGCTCTGGTTAATTTCTCTGTGCTGCTGTGTGTTAAAACAGGACAAAGACCATTGAAATGCATGGTAATCGTGTAGCTAGCGGTGCTGCGCTGCGCTGTTCTTTTTAAACAATGCCCTCTTTGTAAAGCCTTGTCTGGAGCATCAGAGGCATATGGCATAGCTATCACTCCTACGACACCTTCACAGAGCGAAAAAAGGTGAGTGATCAAGAACTTCCATCTGTCAGTACACAGAACTGAAGAACCAGCTATCAGAAGTAGAGAAGGACTCAGTTATACAGACATGCTATATGCTGGAAGTACAGTATGTGCTGTTGTTCATACGGAAGAAAAGGCTGAGGGACAAGGAAATAACTCGACCTCTAGCATCTAAAGACCAATAGAGTGACTACCCCTCCTATGCAGCGCTTATGTTCACTGTGGCCCTAAACTGTCGAGACTACTCCGACGAGGAGAGGGAGAGGTTATGTGCACATATGAAAGTCCTCGGTCGTGTTCACACCCGAGCACTAACACCTTAGCCGAGGTGGGGGTTCTCACATCGCGCGGTTCTCCGGCGATTGATCCGGCGCGAGGCGGCGTGTGGTCTCATCACGCGTGGAACGCAAAGCCCCGCTCCGTCAGCTGCGGGGTAATCATACCGCAAATCTATCTCAGAGTGCTGACACCAATCTCTGCCTTATATTTATTCTGTGGTCTCCCGCGCTCCGGTCTGCCCTTTTATTAAGCTATTGTTGCTCACACTGATAGCACTCCTCAGCCTCAGATCAGGTCAGCCGCTGTACGGATCAGTCGGCCGCCGTGTTATCAACGCAGCCGAGTGGCATGATATAAAATGACTTTTGACCTTTGTTTGAGCGGGCAGGTCAACTGAGAACTCAATTCCCTTTCGCCGAGTCTGGTTATTTGCAGTGACGACTTGTGTAAAGACCATGTTCATTCGGCGACTGATCTCGATACATACAGTTGAGAAGGAGCTATCAAGTGCTAATGCTAAAAGCTCAGAAGCCCAAGATCCAAAAGGAAAATTACAATTTATTTGTGTCTCTGGAGTCAACCCACACAGACAGTCAGCTGAAGGCCATGGAATTCACTGATTCTCTCACCCATGAGCAGCACCATTTTGAGGAAACCTGTACCCCAGACAGGTCCATTTTAGAGCCCCTGCACGGCTTATTCCAGTGGGGTCACCAGGTATCCCATTTTGATTCAAAATATCATGTCCATCAATATCATGCAGGGCTGTTGCTAATGGGGTGAAAGGAGGGGGGGAGGCATAGCTGGAGAGGGCTCATAAAAACTCTAGCAGGATGGGGGACACAGAGCAATTTGTTTACTGGCTAGGTCCCTGGTACCAAGTGGTAGTTTGATGTGGCACAGTCACTGAGTAATTATAATTCTGTTTTAATTATATCATTCTAACAGATGTGATCATACCCCTAGATAGGTTATTCACCCTTATGCACTACAGTAGTTTAACATACTACAGGTTGTACTTTAATCCTGGTGTAGACAGTTACATAGGCCTGTATAGTTACCTTCTCAGAGTAACCTTCAAATGAATAACACTTTCCTAGAACACTATGTCCAATGCAGATATTTCAGGTCAACTCTTAAGTCCAACAGACTGTACGACTGTCCCAGACTGGGATCTCTCTTCCCTGATTCTAAACTTTAACCATTTGCCACGAAGCATGCGATACAACCAAAAGTATAATATTAAATCGACCTACAAAAATAAAGGGATCGGTAATGCTGAGTCATTTCATTTCTTAATAATTCAATTTCCATAAAAGAAATAGGTGGATTTTTATGCAGTCTTCAGGGCATGTGTCAAATTGCTCATTTTCCATAGCTCTCCAGGGATGATGAGAAGTGTTCAGGTAAAAGTGATGGGAGACCGGAGGAGGCCTCGGATCTGACACACTCAAATTGAATGATAATTGCCTGTGTGGTGCACAATATTTCTCCCGACTTTCCAGAAATTAGTTATGGTAAGTTTAGCATGGATGTGCTATGCGGAGGCAGGGGTAAGGCTTCAGTGCAGTAATTGTGTTATAAAAAGCCATTAGGCCTCCCATTTCTTTTTATTACAGCCCAACAATATTGCTCATCGTGGCCTGTCTCTTTAAATTTGTCACATTCGGCCTGGTGGGATATCTTCCCTGTAATGGACACTAGAGATGGAGACGGCAAAGCAATCGTACATTCTGATGGGCCCCTGGGATACGACTGTTGCCTTGCGCCATAATGCGAAAATACGTAAGTGTTTCACCGAAGGCGTTTTCCACGGTTATTTAAAATATCAAATATCAAGCCGGCAGGATGCGTACTTGACACTATTCTTGTAGCACTTGGAAAGAAATGTTTGGTTTGACTGAGTTATGAAAGAGGCATATTGATAAATATATAGCAGAGCTCCGTGGCCTTTTCTCGACGAGAGATATTTTTGTGCGTGGTGTTAGAGGATGACTGCCTGCGATGTAAGCTATTTCTGCAGGTGTCCTGGCTTGATATGAGTAAACGGAGTGCAGCCAGGGGCTGACGGGCTAAAATGGTGATTCATGGGACAGAATTACTTCTCCAGAGGGAGCTTGCCATTTGCCATCACCGGGTCCCTCAATCCCCTAATAATACCCACCACATCCGGCAGCGGTCGAGGCTTTTAAGATGAAAATGGGAAAGGTGTACCTTTAAATTAGCTCATTTCCCATTGTCCATTTCGTGATTGTTTGACAGTGTTAACCGGAATGCTAGTAATGCTACGTTTTCCCAACACTACCCCCAATCCCCATGTATTGTAAAGACTCATTATAAATGAGCACAAATGAACATTTGAAAGTGATTAGATGTCTGCAGTATTCACTCGAAAAAATATTCCGTGGTCTAAAATACAGATTATTTATTTTATCAAAGCTAGAATCCATGTAAAGAGGAATCATTTGTTAACATTTTGGCTTTTGGCTATGTATGGATTCTCAGTGCTGGCTGACTTGACTATTCATCTTCTGTTTGTCTTATTTGTCGAATTTATAAATGGTGTCTCAAAGTGAAAACTCAGCAATTTCTGAAAATATTCTCTATACTGTACCGCTACACTACAGGGTTTCAATCATTTCACATACAGAAGAAGACTCACAGAAAAAGACTAATGGAAAATAATGCTACAGAATAAAGGGTTTTCTCTTCTTCGAAATACAGACGTTTTTGTACGTGATGTTGCCCGAGATTTCATCACTGCATATCATCCAGTCCGTCCACGTGACAGGCTTTTCCAGAGGTCAGAACAGCTAGTCGCTCTCTGCTTATTTTCTCTGAAATGAAACCAAGTATTTATTACAGCGAAAGGGACCAAGGGATTTGAGCCAGCATTTTTTCTATTCCCCGCGGCAAAGTTGTTGAAAATGAGATCTGGAGAGGCAGTGGAATTCTCATATACAAAAATAAATAAATAACCTAAAACAATTGTGATTCTTTTTTCTCCTGTGGACCTGGAGGAAGGTTGAGTGAAATGATCTGCACTTTGTAATTGCTTTCTGCACAGACAGGTGTAATACCGGTAGAGGAAAGCAAGCCATTGAATTACTCCCGCGCACTGACACTAATGGCTATTAGCACACGGCTCACGTGACTTGCTTCCCAGCAAGGTTACAATAACATTATTGTATCAAAATGTGTCATTTCCATTGTTGTCGCACAATGCGCCCTTCACGGTTGGCGTCTGAAATTGTATGAAATGTGCCGAAATTACATTTAGCCGAAATAAATTTGCCTGAAAAGAAATTTGAATTCCCATCAGAGCCGCAATAATATTTGCATAACTTCGGTCGGTGTTATATGGGCTGTTTCGGGAACTCTGTGAGAATTATTTTCACTCATAAAGACGAGCTTTAATGGAGCGTATTGTTGAAAATGTGGTTGTGGGGTAGGGGGTGGGCATAGGGGTCTGTTGTTTGAAGTATTCAAGGTGCTCAAGAACATTTCACCAAACCCCGAGGGATGGGGTTTGTGGAGAGTTGAGGGGAGGGGGTGTAGTTTAAAGGTTTAAAAACACTAATGAGAAAAAAACGTAGGTATGTTAAGAATAGAATGTTGCATAACATTGCTGGAATTAAGGTTAGTTGCAGCAGATGAATTTCTTCCACCTGGTAGCACGTCTGGCTGTTTGTCACTGTATTTCAGATATATCCTCTATTTGACCATGTGAGGAAAAGAATGTGAGCTGGTGTTTGTGACTCATACAAGCCTACATGAAAGTTGTTGTGTCTCAGTGTGCAATAAGTTGGAAGGATTTTTGTTTCTCCGGAAGAAATGTTGTCCTTACTAAAGTCCCTAATATTGAAATATTGAAATTGAAAAATTGGCCAAAGCAGAGTTAAAAACAGATTTCTATCACTAATGTCTGAATTGGAAATGGTAAATGGTTCGAATTTATAATTTATATTTATATACTTTATCCAAAGTGCTGTAAAATTGATGCTTCTCATTCACCCATTCATACACACACTCACACAACAACGGCGATTGGCAAGGTACTTTGAATGTAGCAACAGTTAATATGAACAAAAAACTTATGAATATTAATGCTACTACTTATTGGCCTGAATAAATATTCATTGGTTGCAATTTGATTCCATTCTACAGAAGCTCCCTATTGTGCTTAGTATTTAGTGTACCGTACAAAGGAAAGGAGTATGGTATAGCACAAATGGATATGTGGATCTGCAAGTCTACTTCTCTTCCATTCAGCCATTTAATTTAATTTCATTGTGCTTATTGACCGGGATTTGAAAGTCTTGCCAAAGCAAATCCTTTTACAGCCTGCAAAAATCTGAATGGCTTTTGAAACTTTTTTCCCCACGTTTACTCACGAGATCTTTATGCATATCGCTCTTCTCTTCCCCTCTCTTCTCTTTTCAATTTTTTACACGCCGCTAAATTCCGGTGAAATTTCTCTTCCCTCTCTCCCCCAAGACGACACTGCCAATTTTCTGCATCTGTAAATTCGACATGTTCCAGGAGTTCTGTCTCCCCGAGGGGTTGGGCTCCGGGTTCTGTGTCTTTAGTTGGAAGTGTTTGCCCTGGCCTCAGATATTTTCTGCTTGGCAGAGCCTGCCGCTCTCTGAGGGAGAGAGTAATTAGCTCTCTTGTGTTTACTTCCACTTTTGGGAAAAGAGCTCGGTATTAAAATTAACCAGGCAAAAGGTCAACACCCAAACTCTTCGGACCTCAAAGACGGCAAATTAAACAGGAGGGCTTTCCTGTGCTCCGAATGAGTGATTAGTGGAAGTCATTAGAAATGTAGACACAGGAACATCCGCAGTTTTTTCGCTAGGTCTGGGACCGGGTCGGTGTGTTTGAACATTTGAACATCGCATCAAGGGTGCGTCGTCCTTTGAACGCATTCCTCTGCATACACAGTACACTCCAATATAATGGAACAGGAGGGTGGATTCCCAAATCATCATTCATTTATGAAGGACAGATTAAAAACCCTCTATTGAATACATTCTTTAAAAATATCTATTGAACACTACAGCTATACATTCTACAGACAGTAGAGTTGGAAAGTGATTGCTGGAAGCTACACATTCCTGCGTTTAGACAGTTGTGAGGAAAATGTTGTCCTTTTATGATCCAGTTGACCAAACTGTAATTGATTTAGCAAAAATAAATAGCAATAGCAATGACTGAGTCGTAGGTCAAGTGTGGCATTAGCATCGTTTCTCTGATGTGAATTTGTTGGTATTACTTGTATGGAATATTTGTGCATTACATATCAGGGATGTCTGCATCTTGTGGGATAACATGTTTGTGACTCCTTTGTGTTCTCTTATAAAGACCATCAGAGGCCTTGCAGATACTTTAAAGTTAAACGATTAGAGTTGGATCCAGACCTCTTAGGGTTGGGGGGGGGGGGGGGGGGGGGGATAGGAAATCCTTGGAGCTCAACAAACAGCCATGTCTCATAGATATGTCCGTATATACTGTGTCTACATTTCATTCATTAATTGCATTAATTACAACAGTTTAGATTGCCGAATAAAGTCATCTTCACTTTTCAAGTACAGTGAAATTCTCAGAATTTCTCAGGTGCATAATTAAATATAAACCCGTAGAAACAGCATGGTGCAATCATTTCTGCCTTCATGGTTGATGAAGGTAAAAACAAATTCTGACATTGTTCTTTTTTATTGGAAAAGTCAGCTGTTTCTTTGTCCTCCTTATTCAGAAGGTGTGTACAATGAGCCTGGTCATTTCTGAATTTTTAATTTTAATTCAGATTGTATTGTTTTAATTCAAGTTCCCAGTTGTGTGTAGGTATTTTGGAGATAATGGTTAAATACAATGTACTAGCACATTTTCACAAGGAATTCAGAACACAGTTCCCCATAGAACACTTATTGAAAATGAATTTTCCCAACCATATGTATGATGTATTTCAGTTGTTTCACTTTAAGAACACAGTCAACTCTTCTATTCATAATCGTGCTCCTTTTCCATGTTGTACTTTGTCCGGCAAAAAAAAGTTTATAAGAACTGTACACTCACCGAGCACTTTATTAGGTATTTATTACACTTATTTATTTGACTTTTACTGCTGTAGCCTATCCACTTAGAGTTATGATGCGTTGTGTGTTCAGAGATGCTCTTCTGCATACCACTGTTGTAATGTGTGGTTATTTGTGTTACTGTCACCTGTCAACTTTAACCACTTTGGCTGATTAGATAATCACATAAATAAGTTAAAATGCCCCTAATAAAGTGCTCAGTGAGTGTATATTACATAAGAAAAGTGTGGGATTGACATAATGTGCTAGATAACACATGAAGAAACACTGTTTTCCAAGTTATGTGACAGATAAAAAATGTTTGGATCTCTGTCATGATGTGACAGAATGTGGCTGTCAAGTGTGAAATTGGCCCATATTTAATCCAAAATTGTCCTTAACTTTAACAGAAAAAGTGTTATTCTTTTTATGCAGATACATATTTTGTTCATTTATGTGGGAGGAGAATTCTTCAAGCTGTGTTCTTTAAGGAAAACTACACTTGTACAAGATGTAATTTTGGAGTCTAAATTAAGCATAATTGTTTTTGAGTCAAGGCCAATTTTTTATTTACAACTTTCAACTTGCATGTCAAATCCCCATATTTCTTAGATATTAATATATTAGAATCAAACTCTTGCTTTGCTGCTCCTCCACACTTTACCTGAGCCTCGATAAAGAGCAGTAAAAATGCAGTCACACAACTGAAGGGACCCCCCTATCACCACCACCACCACCAGTCTTCCCGTCCGGCAAACTCAGCAGTTTGAGAGACACTGTCCCCTGATATTAAGAAGACTGTATCTTGCAATATTTCCTCATAAACTGAAAAATGGCAGTATCTATTGCTGATAATAATAGAGCCTCTGCAATCCGTCAAAGGGGGGACAAATAAGCTGTGTGCCGCTCCATAGCGGAAATTCATTTGAAATCTCATTTTCTGCCGGCATTTCAATTCTGCCTCACGTTTTTTCATGCTCCGTCTTTTTTCTCACCGCTTTCTGGAGGTGGTACCTGGCGGCTGAAAGAAATGACAGGGCAGCAGGAGAGGGACAGTTAATCTGGGCTGTAATGCTCCCCGAAACCGGGCACGGGTCTGCAGATGGGCGCAGTAGATTAGCAAACAGAGGTCTTATTAAATCAGAGATGAAATACAAGCACACATTTCCAGACCGCCACACAAGCATCACTCCAATCCCCCAGTCCCCACCTCTGGCTCATGACTGGATACTGACATGAGAGTACCTTCAGAGAGCACTTTATTAAGTAAACCTGTACACCAGCTTGTTAATGCAAATATTTAATCAGCCAATCATGTGTCAGCAACTAGATGCATAAAAGCATGCAGACGTGATCAAGAGGTTCAGCTGTTCTTCAGACCAAATGTCAGAATGAGGAAGAAATGTGATCTCAGTGACTTTGACCATGGAATGACTGCTGGTGCCAGACAGGGTGGTTTGAGTATCTCAGAAACTGCTGCTTTTCTGGGATTTTCACACACAACAGTCTCTAGAGTTTGCAGAGAATGGTGTGAAAAACAAAAAACATCCAGTGAGCAACAGTTCTCTGGGCAGAAACGTGTTGTTAATAAGAGAGGTCAGGGCCAGACTGGTCAAAGCTGACAGTAATGCGAATAACCACACATTACATCCATGGTATGCAGAAGAGCATCTCTGAACACGCAACACATCAAAACTCTAAATGGATCTGGATAGGCTACAGCAGCAGAAGACTTAATGAGTCAAAAACATAAATCTAATAAATACCTAATAAAGTGCTCACTGAGTGTATATTGCAATTAATAACACCTTTATCTACACTATTATTGCATTACTTACACTATAATAGGGCTTCTCTTCTACAATCCATTTCAGCTGTAACAGCAATGGGAGAAGTGGTAACCTCGGCAACAGTTCTGGTTCATTATTCTTAATATGTCAATATAAACATATTACCCCAATTTTAATCAAATAAATCCTTTCTGGGCCTATTGGGAGAAGGACGTGAAAAAAATACTTATTGCTACAAATACCCTGAGGGATTCTGGAATTACCAAATAAAAAACAATATGTTTTCACTCGGTCATTTTTCTCTGTTGGTTTGGTTTTGTAGCCTGTAACTGAATTTAAATCTACCATGCGTGTCTAAGCTTGGACTAGCTTAATGAATACCATGGTAATTGGCTGCAGTTAAGCAATAATTAATGAGATAATGAGAAAGCAATTGTAATATTTTAAGCAAAATGGTTGAAATGATTGCACAATCATTGATTTGGACTATAGGATTACAAATATCAAGAAACATTATGGATATCAGGGACATGTGGACACAGTAACAAATAGAATTAAAGTAAGCTCCTCTTGATTTGTTTCTTTCTTGCTTGGCTTTATTAAATGCATGCAATGAAATTACATTTTATTTTTTGGTTTCTATTCCATAATGAGAGATTTTTAATATGTTCATTGTCAATAGTTATCTCTGACTCTATCTCTGAACTGCTTTCAGAATCACTAGTTGACTTCATTTTTTAAGAAAGTGTAGGACAGTCTGCTTTCTTTATACGCTCAGTGAGCACTTTATGAGGTATTTATTGGACTTATTTTTTAGACGTATTAAGTCTTCTGCTGTTGTAGCGTATCCACTTAGAGGTTTGACGCGTTGTGTGTTCAGAGATGCTCTTCTGCATACCACTGTTGTAATGCATGGTCATTTGCGTTACTGTGACCTTCCTGTCAGCTTTGACCAGTCTGGCCCTTCTCCACTGACCTCTCTCATTAACAGCACGTTTCTGCCCACAGAACTGCTGCTCACTGGACTTTTTTATTTATTTATTTTTTTGCAGACTCTTGGCTCATTCCAGCTTCACCAAAGTCACGTAGATCACATTTCTTCCCCATTCTGACATTTGGTCTGAAAAACAGCTGAACCTCTTAACAATGCCTGCATGCTTTCATGTATTAAGTTTCTGCCGCATGATTGGCTGATTAAATATTTACATTAACATGCTAATGTACAGGTCTACCTAATAAAGTGGTCACTGAGTGTATATTTTCTCCTCTTTATTCAGATGGAGGAAAGCTGGGAAGGATCCAAATAAAGTTGGAAACACAGTGAAGAAAGCACCAGTGCAGGGATTCAAGCTAACCCACCACATAGGGGATTTAAATATGATTTAAGACTCAGCCACCCACACAGTCTCCAAGTGGATATCATTTCTGTGTGACCACGAATAGGCTTAGAGCTGAGAAAAAAAGACGAATAAGTGTTAAACACTGTAAGTGCAGGCTCAATCAAATGAAGTGTTAATTATACTTAATTAGCTAAAATTAAATGACTCAAGATCATTAATGCACTACAGTATATTTTAAGGACTGTTCATGTGACCGGGTCACTCTATAAGGCTGTGTTTGCCCTATCTACTGGAGGACTGAGTTACAGGCTTTTAAACCCAAAATCATAAAAGCTTTAACCATTTAAAAATGTGATTAGAATGTTCTTAACTGAACTTTATAATGGTGATATAACATTCACGACTGATAATGGAAAGCAAGGTAGGTCTAGAAACACCGACTTGGAAAAACACTCCAAAAAACAGTACGCCCCAGTACACACCAATGAATTGAAGGCAGAGTTTGCTTAACAGCAGCCAGTCCACCTCCGTGCACAGTAGGTCCTCCAGGTGAGAACACCATAGAGTGAAATGCTTTCTTTGTTCCTCCCAGTGTGATTGAATGTGTGTATATGAATCTCCAAGAATCTCACTTATTTAAGTATTCTTCTGTCTTCAGAGCTGGCAAAATACATTTCCATGCCTGCTGTTCTCGATCTGCTGCTGAAAGCCAAATGTCATCTCTCATCAATTAAATGATCATGTATATTCTGGCTGGAAATACTGCTGTAATAGCTTTATGATGGAAGGTCAAGGTCAGTTATTAAAATATCAGAGGACATCTATTTTGAGACTTGGCAGGAAGCCTAACCATTATGAACACTCTTATAGCACGAAAGCAAAACTCGAAGTATTACATCAATATTTGTATCTACTTTGGGGCGACATGGCTCAGGCAGTAAGAGCAGTCGTCTGACAGTCGGAGGGTTGCCGGTTCGATCCCCCGCCTGGGCTGTGTCGAAGTGTCCCTGAGCAACACCTAGCCCCTAAATGCTCCGGACGAGCTGGTCAGTGCCTTGCATGGCAACCAAACGCCGTTGGTGTGTGAGTGTGTGTATGAATGGGTGAATGAGAAGCATCAATTGTACAGCGCTTTGGATAAAGGCGCTATATAAATGCCAACCATACTTTAAGCTGTTTTTCCAAAGAGATGACCTTACCCCACCCCCAATACACACACGTGTACGCACACCTACAGACACGCATACACATGCGCATACACATGTATACATGCGTGCATGCATATAGCCTGTATGGCCTGTAGCAAATTACCATAATAATGGCAATAGTCATATAGTCTCTGCGATACACCTTGTAACCTGTTCGCATCTACACACTTACTACATCTTTGGAGAGGTCTATTTAATCCCAGATGTCATTCTTAAATAATCTCTTTGAATTGTCTATTCTGTTTTACACAGCGTTGTGGATATGTGCATGATTAACGATACTCTGTCAGCAGCTTTTTTCATCTGCTGGCTGTTCAGGACAAAAAGCAACGTATGCTAATGTAGCGTGATGAGACCCAGCGTCAAGGCCTTCCCATTACCATATTTACATCTTTCACAAGGGCCTTGAGGATTACACTGTATAAGTCCTGCAAATGAAATACTTGACATACTGTTTGAGCACACCTTCTATGGGGGGGAAGCAATGGAAAATTAATCAGTTTAAATTGAATGGATTGGGTTGCCACCGCGCAGCAATTTGTGGGAGATGCCGTCTGATAGCACTCAGCTCGTAGATACGCATGCCTCATCCGAGCGGTTTCGGTGGCGCGTTCTCGTGTTTTAACAATCAATTTAGGAGCCATTTGTTTGCATTATCTCTTTTTGACAGGGCAGTGTTATGCTTAATTCTATTTATTTGGGCAGAGAATTTGTCACTTCTTCCTCCATTTTGTATATGTAATGCAAAGCCACCCGTCAGCAAGAGATTTCCGCGGCACCTCACAGAATTGAAAGGTGAACGACAACACCCGACCTCTGTGACTCCAGTCCACAGAAATCAGTGGGTATTCTCTCCATCAGATATTTTGCTATGCTATTATTTTTTTTTAACTGTGTAATTGCTAAACCCTTGGGAATGCAAAAATTGCTCCTCTGTATTCCATGCCCCTCCCTCCCCTTGAAATTAATCAAGGGCTTGTAAATAGGAAGCAAGGTGGCATTTCCCAATAATGAGAAAACCCGTTTCCTGGCCCTGGCCACCGAGATTGACATTTTCCATTACAAAGTAAAAATGTACATGTGTTCCTCCATCAGTGTGTCGTACGGTTGATTTTGGCACGCGGTCCCGGTCAGGTCATCAATCTTCGGTATTCACGCTCAGCCTTGCAGTCGGGAGCAGGGAGGCGCTGTGATGATTTATTAAAAGGGTGCTGTTGGAAAGCAGCGTGAACGGAGACCTGTAAATCCTGATAAAACTTGGATAAAAGCAATTTAATGCCATCAATCATGCAATAGTGCGCTGTAACTTACAGGGGTCAAACGCGCAAGCATCTACGCCGGCTAACAGCAGCCCGAGCTGAACCGCTGGCCTCGAACTGAGACAGCTCCAGGACAGCCGCACAAAGTGCTCCTTGCGCTGGTGTCATATTTCTTTCAATTAGCATCAACCCACATTACGATATTTTACAGGAACGGCGGATGATTTCTGCACTATTTTCCACACTTCAAAGAACTGTTCCAGACAGCGTGTTTATGGGGGCGGAGACTTATTAGGATGCGGCTTGTTGGGATGTAAGATGAATAAGAAATTATCCTTTGAGGGTAAAAAGCCTTTGATTTCTCTGCATAAGTACAGTCTTTTACAGAAGTACCGTAATTCAGTGCTCAGGCAAATTGGACGGTTGATATTTGTTTTATTATTTTTTCAATGCATCGCATTCATCACTTGCCAACTTAAATAGCGCAAAAATATACATTATGCTTTATATACAGACGGATGGATATACAGACTGGCAGACGGACAGGCAGACGGACTGATGCATACACACTCATCTAGAGCAGATGTAAGCCCAAATATGTCTCACTCTTTCCATTCATAAAATAACGTAGCGTAACACAATGCAATATAATGAGAATAGGCCACTCAATGTTCATATTGCCTACCACTAAAGTGTACCTAATGCTTAGTTTACCTAAAAGCTAGATAGTGTCTAGCACTAGCATTCATGCTGAACACAGCCGTTACTTCAGTTCACGGTCTTTTCTCCTACTCCAGGAAACCCAGGACCACTCCTTAAAGAAGTATTGAAGTTTTTGTGAAACTTTCACAGCTGTATCCAAAGCAGGGTCCCCGGGAAGACGTGTTTTGGACGATGCATCTTTTTATTGGACAAGCAAGAGTGAGAAAGCCTTGTAAAATGATTTAATTTACTCCTGGAGGCGGTAAATCAAAGTCTCCGTTGCCTACGCGGCCGAACCGGCGATGTGAGGCTTCTAGCACCCTGGTGTACACTTGAGTGATGCAAACAAGTATAGATTAATACAACCTTCCCTTCCCTGGGAGAGAACCAAAAAGAAGAGGAAGGTTTAATTTCTTTCGCCGCGGACCATTTCTCTAACTGCCGAACTTCCAATCCGCTTTAATCCGTGTATTTAATAGAAAACTTTGTGGGCTCGGCCATGCTGACACACTGCCTGACAGCACTGAGGCAGGAAGGGATTAATCCTAATAAAGGCGTCTCGACATTAATGACACAACTCAACCGGTGGGCTACAGATGTCGAAAGCAGGTGGTGCCAAGTGCATTTATTTCGCTCGAATTCCTTGAATTCCAACACATATTAAAAGATGTCGACGGGCTAAAGAATAGAGATATCTTTAATCGTTCGAGTGACTCCTGTGGGCCATTTCAGTTTCGGGATTTTGCCTCTCGCCTCCTCTACTATGTCGAGCCTGGTGTACTCGCCATTTGAAACTGGCGGAGTAAAGAAAACTTTACCTTCCTCCAGCAAACCTTTTCAGAGTTGTCTCGCGCACCTGGTGGTGATACAAAAATATATGCAAAGCAGAGGTCTGAAATCAAATAACAGTGTTTTGCATTTCTTATTTCAATATTTCCAATTATGTTTGGCATTTTCCGGTGAATATTTCATCACCGCTATGACCTGGGACAAAGGCATATGCACTTACACACACACACAGGCATACCTCTCAGAGGCATACACCACACACACACACACACACACACACACACACACAGGTGAACACACACTCACACACAACTATTGATATCACACCGTCATAAACCAGACTTTTAAACTGTCACTTCGAAGCCCAGAGCAGCGTCTCTCTTGATGGCTGTCTCTGCTGTCATAAAGGCAACACCAGGGAACAGAGCCACCAGGATGCAATATCACACTTTAAGCAGACAACGGCAACCTGTGTGGCAAGAGCTAAAGGAAGGATGTGCACTTCACATTTTAACAGAGGAACTTTCTGAGGGACTGCTGGGAAAGATTCATTACAAGGTAGTGCAAAGATCAGAGCTGCTCACACCTAAAATGGCAGCTGTGCCAGAAACTTCATACACAACTCCCTATATTAACCCTCCTATTATGTTAAGATATTATGACCACTTTTATGTTTGGGGTCGAATTGAGCCCAACAGTTTAAATAAACACACAATTATTGTATTAGAAATATTTTGACACTTTGGTTGTAACCATCTTATTTTTTCCAAAATGACTATCCTTTTATCCATAAATATGAAAGATCTGTAAGAACCATCTAATTTTAGAGCCTAAGGTACAGCAAGTGAAATAATCAGCCAAAAAAAAAAATTTCAAAAGGATCAAAAGAACCCCACAAAACACATTTACAAATGAAAATACATTATGCAAAACTAGTACAGGACTGGTACAGGCAGTATGCTTATTGCATCTTTACCAATCCCACCAAATTTGAAAATGAGAAAAATCGTACAGTATCAATATGAAACAAGGTTAACTGATTTTAAGAGATGACTAAATGGGGTCAAATTGATCTCAGACATAATAGGAAGGTTAAGTGATACTTTACTATAACCCTGTTCCTGAAATCACAGTCCTCAAGGGCCGAGAACTGCAGGTTTTCCACCCTCCCTTTCCGTGGGAGTCAGGTGTGAAGGCAGTCTGCCAATCAGTAGCACTCATTGTTCAGTTAATTACCTGGGAGGAAAGAAAACCAGTGCTGGATCAGGATTTGAGAGCCAGGTTTGAAGATCCCTGCTGTATAACATTGAATCCAGATTCAATAATATACATATGCTTCATGAAACAGGATGCTCACCATATGTCACTATTTGGTCTTTCAATTCCCTTTTATGTGCTCTCTGTTGTGCCACAATAAAGACAGAAACTCATTGCATGTCCCTACCACCTGCTACATAAAACGAACAATTAGTCGGCAGACAAGTTTTGATGTTATTAAGATGTTTACAAGAACTATCATTTTACTGTAACAACCCTGAGCAGCTTGGAGTATCTACAAATACACACTACTGCCCACTTCATACTGATACATGTCATATAGTAGGCCTATGTATATGTTATATCATTACAATTATCACAATTTGGTTTAAAATATAATAAATGTATTCAGCCCAAAGCATCAAAATTGTAGCCATTTTGCACAATGATGTTTAAAACATGCCATGATTCTGTATTCTGGGGCCATAGGCTATGCCATAAAAATTCCATCAGTAAATATCAAAATGCATGTACATCCAAATTCTTTTTATTTTATTTTATTTTGAGATGAACGTGCTTGCACAAAAATAACGTGAATACAAGGCTTTTTGCTTTGGCAAAAAAAAAAAAAACAGCACTGACGCATGGTTTGGCGGTTTTGGTTTAGCCATGGTTTGAAGGTCCCTTCTTGTGCAGTTTTCCCGGGTGCTGCAACCGTCTGCCTTCACCGGCCCCACTTTAATGTGCTGTTCCTCAGTGAGCGGAAAGCAGAGTCTGACCTCTCTGCGAGACGGGCTTCAAAACGCACTGCTCCACTGCAGCATTCAGATAACCTTGCCCTGTCATTGCGTTCTTAGAACAAATCTCCTCTTATCGGAATCTTGTAGCACCGGCTGAATGCAATTTCCCAGCTTTCCCCTGGGACCCGCTTCAAATCCATCCCAGGCAATCGGCGGGTTTGATCTGACATCTCTAAGAGGGACTTGAACCGTGTGAGTATTAACCCATTTGACAACGTCCGCTGATGTACCAGGGTGCTCGTTTGTTTCCGACCCGGGGATCACAGGGAGACATTAGCGGCTCAGACGACGTCCTGGCGTGCGTCTCGGAGGAAAATGCTCGCCGGGTTACGGGAGAGGAATAGTTCGTCATTGCGTTGCAGAGCGCCATTTCATCATGGGGGCGGCTCATCCGCCCGGGGAGCACGGAAAATCAGTATGGAAAAGCTTAAGTGGAGGAGAGAGTGATGTGGTCTTCTGTCCGCCGTGTCTAAATAAACTGCCCGTAATACTGGGAAAGAAATGACCTTTCACTGATCGTGACTGGGTTATCTGTGCTGTTGAAATCCACATGTTTCTCCTAGACCAAGATGAGGTAGGAGCTCCACTGGAGATAAGAACAACAAAACAGGTGTTGACCAGACCACCCAAAGCTATTTTCAGCCATTCAGAATGAATGGATTAGTGAATGAATGAATAGACCGGTATATTGGTAGATAAATTAATAAATTATTGATAAATCAATAAATAATGTGGACAGTATTTAGGATTTATTTGCATAGATCTATATGTAGCTAGGTAGGCCTAAAGTTGTGCTAATGTAAAATTACAATGCATTTATTTCAAAATGCATCTTTTCCCCAATTACACATTAAATACTTTATAAAAAATAATTCATTTGCTTTTTATGGTTGAAACTACGTGTTTAGACATTAAACATGAGGCCCCAAATTATGCATCCAAGTACATATTCACGAGGTTGCATTTATTCCTGCTTTTCAACAGGAATAAAACATCTACTTAAATATTCAATACATTTAATAAATGTCTAATGTGTTCATTAAATGTTTCATTGCTAAAACATATCAAGCATGTACACAAATGTTTAAAATACTTACTGAAAGTTGTGAAAGGATACTTGTGGAGTGAGCTCCAAACCTTTATCAATCAACACTTACTTTCAGCACTTCTTTTCTCACAGTTATGTTGTCAGAGAAAATAAAGTCTGTCTGACTCACTCCCCCGTCAACCTGCAGTACACTGGGCAGACCATCTGTTCGCTGATGTTGACAATTTAATATGTATTCTTCTGCAGTGGTAATAGAACGTCAAGTCAGAACAGTATGAAGGGCAATTGTCTAGGGTGGGAGGACCTCGCCATCGAGTCCTCCTGGAGCCACAATGCATTAAGTGTTTGAGCGATGTCCGTTAGACCTGCGATTGGTTAATACATATGAAGGCTGAGACTGCTCGTGTTTCAGCCAGTCAAAGTGAAACACAGAAATAATAAAACATTCCATCCCAACCGCTTCAAAGCAAAACACAGTTTATAAGTATTATTTTATAATGGTTTTATTTCTATTTTTACCCTGTCAGTTTTTCTCTAGCCCTTTGATGCTTTGAAAGGCAGCCACCGATAATGTTAACTGCCATCCTGCCAGAAGGCCTTCTCTTGCCAAATGGCTGTAACCGTGGTGAATTAGCCTTGGGTAATGAAATGTAACACAGTGGAGGTTATGGCCAAACAACTATAGAGGCGGTCTTATGATAATAGGTTTATTCAATGTGATGATAATGTGTCGATGAGCCTGCATGAACACAAACAATTGAAAAGGAGCTTGATTACTTTGGCAAGTTGTTCCCATTCCAAAACAGGGAGGAATGTTTTGTTCGAAAATGGCAAAGGAAATGACTCTTCCAGAGAAAATAAAAAAAACAGAGCTTAATCCATCTAATGAAGGTGGCTTGTCTTGGTCCTGCAGAGTTTCAGGGTCTGCTGGTATTGCTATGCAGCAATTCATTGATCAATTAAAGCACTTTGACAACAATGTTAACCACTGTATCTGGGTTTCTGAGTCTATTGTATCTGTATCAAATGCCCAGTGCTAATACAACCCTAACAGATTTTATATGAGTCCAATAAGGATTGTGTGAACACTGTAAGAGTCAAAGCTGAAAAATGTATGGTGTATACTGGTCACTGATGATATTAAGATGGAAAGTATCACACACACCCAGAGGGTTTTCCACCTCTGCCATATGACTATCATGCCAGATCAACCAATCAGCATGAGGTAGGCAGTGCCCTTCACATCATGCCAAGCTGATTTTACAGTACGTTAATGAGGACAGAGCTGTGTTCAGTTGCTAACCTCCCAGGTTCGGGGATGGCAGTATAGCACTGTCATGAGGGAACTACTCTTCCAAAAAAAGTCTGATAAATACCTAATAAGGTGCTCACTGAGTGTTTGTTCCCACTAAAAGATCCATGGATTAAGTCTCATGTACATTCATAATAATTGCATTCCAAAACCTATACTTTTGATTGCTGGAATACCAGAATCTCTGCATGTTTAAGTGACCATTGGTGTTGTGAGAAACAAAAAGTAAACCCATTTATGCACATTGGGGGTCCCTAAATGAAAAATAACACTTGTGTAAATACTAAACAGGTGTTGAAATATCTCCAGTGAGAGCATTTACCTTGGCGCAGCACTTCATTGTATTAGCAAATAAGCCAGAGGTTTCTGAGAGCCAGACAGTTGTGGAAAAAACAAACGGTAAGCCAATTTGATTACATGTTTACTTAGCAATTTAGAGGTTGGCATGATTAAAAAAATAAAATAAAATAAATCTCCTTTCGAATGAATTCTGAATGGGAATGTTTCATAAGGTAAAACAAAAATAGACTAAAACAGTATGCAACACTTCTTACAGTAGTATCTTCAAATACAGCACTGTCCCAACAGATGGTGTAGTTTATATTCTGAACTGAAAAAATAATGGGAAAATGCATCAATTTTCCCAAAAAATGAATATGGTTGGAAAGGAAAAGTCAATCGGTTTGCAGACAATTTGGTTATGGTTGTATAATAGTGCCACAAACTTGGACAAACTTTTGTTTAAATCAAAGATGTACATGCTATTGAATTGAGTGTTTTGTTACGGTTGTTTGTAATGGAACAATGGGCTGGCTTAGATACAATCTGTTCTTGAAAGGAGAATCAATTACACACCAAACTCATTGTACCCTCTGTGCATATGCTCATATTTGATAAAGAAAAATACTCAATGAAAAAAATAATCTGTATTTTTGTAAGCTAGCATTTGCTGAATACACAAAATAATGTACAAATAAACAGCAATGTATTTGTGTTTCTTTCAAACTAGACTAATAGCATGCCATTGTGGTAATTGCAGCTGCACATATTTGAAGCATGTGGAAAATGAACCAAACCCTGTTTTGAGAAAACCTTTTCGGCATCACGGCCTACAGTAACGTGAGCACACAGACGCTTCCTGTGTTTGACTACAGAACCCAGAGGAGACGACAGCTATATGATTTCATACAGAACCGGTAGGGAAAGTATTCTGTACACGTCACATGAGTTCAGGGTCGGCACACAAGTAACTTGTCCTCCCACTGTGCGGTCATGGACCTGATCATTTTTACCATAATGCGTAGAATGCAGAATAAGCTCTTTTTGATTCCATCACCACACTACGACACAGATTAGGCCAGCTACACATTTATGTCTTGATATTATGCCACTGTAACTCGTTTTTGTGCAAGTAAAACTAAAAGTTTCATTGCATAAAATGTGCCGAAACCAGAGTATCTCATGAGAAGCAGGCGATTATGGTTTCGGTGGCACTGAAAATGAATGACATATCGGCCAGGAGCCTCGTCCACAAGGCTCTGTGTCTGTGTCAACATGCTGCAGAACAGGCCAATCAGAGCACAGAGCAGCAGAGGTCAACTTTTGTCCAAAAGGTATACAGGAAAATTTCCAGTGTTAATTCAACTCTAACAGAGTACACAAGTCCACTATGAGCTGATTTAACGCAGAACATTTCATGGCTTACTTTTCCATTGCAATCATTTATGCAACAATACAATGTCCATGCACAATTCTGTTCAACTTTCCAAATGGAACAACTCTTGTACATTTCAGTTTTTGTTACCTTTTATAGAGATTGCCTGCTAAATATAATACTAATGTAAACAGCTTCCAATATCTCTGTAGTAGCCATACATTCTGGAGAACCTCTTGAAACAAAAATGATGAAAATACCACCTGAGAACACAAATACAGCTTTTATACAAGACTATGAAAATGTCTGGTGGTATTTTAATCGACTACTTTTTGGAAGTTTTTGTTTTTTCTAGAAAGGTTAACTGGAGGCCAAAATGTTTAACAACACATAGAACACAACTTTGTGTTACTTTTTCATGCAAGTTCAAGCTCGGTAATCTGAAACTGAAAATATAGTTTAGGGTAACAACAAGGGCCTACCAGCCAACAGAACTTGCAACCATGCGGCAACAAACTTAGCTCCTTAACCGTTATGCCACTCTCATGGTCCAATTATCCTCAGACCCATGCAGGTGCGATGTGCAGTGATTGGGCGATCGGTGTTATTTCCTCACGCAGGCGGAGATTATTACTGATCTGTTCCAGGTGTCTGCACTGTTCCGCGATGATGTTCACACAGCTGATGCATCGTGTCATCAAAACAGGGTTGGTCGAGAAAGTATTCCATCACCCGTGTATTTATCAAGAGCGGAACTGCGCTGGTTAACGATCCCTGAAATGATTCAGAAATCCTTATGAAGGACAGCAGGCCACCTCCTGCACCCCCTGTAGATCACTCGAACATGCCACACTTATTTACGCTGGTTGTAGCGGGAATGCTACATCGTTCTCTAAACATGTCATTCATCCTCTCAGGCTGTGGCCTTGCAGTGTGATTGTTGCAGCTGGGGGTCGACCATTCCAGGAAATTCCATTTGCATATGTGTCACTCAGTTCCCAGACCGGTTTCCACTTCCACAGCATTCCGAGGCTTAATGCGGAGAAAGAACCGAGGGCCTTTTCAATACCAATTACAGAAACTATTCTGGCAACAGAGCATCAGCAAAAAAGAAAAAGAAAACAAAGAAAGAGAAAGAGAGAGAGAGAGAGAGAGAGAGAGAGAGAGAGGAGAAGGGAAGGGAAGTTTACCTATCCACTAATTTTAATTAGCTCTGCTTCACAATCCACTAAATGAAAAGCTTCATTGAGACCCAATGGAACTAATTTCTCATGCTAATTGGGGAAAGGCACAGTCGGCGAAGCTAATGTTGTGTACTTGCTAATTCAAAATGTGCTGATCAGCCCGCTACTTTGTAATTTCATAATTAAATTTTCTCTAATGCAGAAATATAGTTCCATAGCCCGGGGGTTCACGGGGTAATGCATCACGAGCAGCCGCTGATTAAATATACTTCTGTGCGCAAAGGTGAGCAGAGACGCCTCATAACTGCATTAAAGAGTGCGGGGTGGAGAGCCAGAAGCAAAGTTTTCCTAGATTGTGTTAAAACCGATTTACCTGCAAGTTCATTAGCGAGACAATGTGACAACCGAATCGCGGAGGGTTTGAGAGTCTAAAATAGCCTGAGGGCCGTGATCTCTGTTCCAGGTTAATCCTGAGGCATCTTAAAGCCACACACGCACACTATTCTCTCCTTTGTCGTTGACTGCTTAATTACATACAGCTAAACAACTAGCTAGGACTCATGCATCGGCCAATTGTAAATGCAAACAAGAAAAGTGCCTACATGGTTGCGGAAACATTGGAGACGGCCTTCACAAAAATACATATTTTTGCTGTTAGCAATGCTCCAATATACATTCTTAAAAGCTATGACTAGCATAATCGATCACTTTCAGGAAACCTTCAGACAGAATTGACTTTGTGTTGAGCGTAGTAGGCTACTGCACGCCATACAGGCTGGATCTACGAGTGCAATTAGTACCTTGTTTACCTTAGATATTCAACACAGCATTACTGTGGCCGAAAATAGGACGAAAACAGAAAAAATGATCTATTTGGCTCTCATCTCTCCCAGGTGCGGAAAACAAGTATTGTAGAGATGTTCTTCGCCAAAAAAGAAAAGGAAAAAAAGACATCCGCTGTGGGATATAGCCTACTGCAGACAGCGGAATATCTGGCTGCAATGCGGACAGTGTCACACATCAACAGTACGTTGAGGAAATGAAACTCACGTTGTTGACCCTTTACAAAGCACCTCAAAAGGACGTGGTGAATAGACAGCATGTGAATGCCGACCTCTGCAAATTATCATATGCAAAAACACAGTCTATTGGGGGGAGACACCCTGTCAACACCAGGGAGGGATGTAGGCTAGTTTCCATTAAAACAGCATCTCATACCGTTTGCTATTTTAGTACTTTCACAGCCTGACAAGAACAAATATACAAATTAATTTGGTTTTGCTCCAGCAACAATAGACAACCCCACATTCATAACGTAGACATTAGTATGGTCATACATTTGTATATTTTCTGTTTCTTTTTTTTTTTTTTTGCTTTTTGCTTTGTGGAATCTGCATTGCTACATCAGGGTTTTTTTAAAGTGATAATGTGTATCTCAGAGATCATGACAAAAATAAAGAGAAATCGCTCTCCAGGGGTTCCAGCTCACCACTTCAATTACATTGTATTGAATTTTATTAAATCTTCTCCGGGCTGTCACTTCATTGCGGTCGCCATCAGAGGATTATTATTTATTTTCCCGTCAGCCTGGCATTTGGAGAAATCCCACGGAGATCAAACGGTGTGTTGAGAGGACAGCGCAGAAAAAAGACCCGCTAATGGATTCTCTCGCTTATGGGGAGCCGAGACAATGCCTGCGACAACGCGGGACGTTTTCGCTTGGCAGACATCTCGAATTCTGCTCGGAACACGAGCGGGGGGGGGGGGGGGGGTGCGCGCGCCTTCTGTTGCTGGCTGCGTCTCTCGTTCAGTGCCCTATGTTCCTTGACCTGCCTTTTCTTGCTTCCTGGTTAGTACCAAAAGCTTCAAAGGGTGCCACCGCCACCTCTCCACTCCACCCAACTGGCAGACGAGCCCTCAACATCACAATCATGTGGGTAAAAATAAAGGCTATCAACTCCCCCCAATCTCCTCAATTTTCAGGACGCTAAGCTAGGCAACACTAAATCAATGTCATAAATGCCGACATGGGCACTATCCGAGGAGGGCTAGCCATGTAAATTAGCGAGGCGTGTGCTTCCCCATGCTAATCGGCACAAGATATATGGGGCTAAATTATCTGAATCGATCAAAGCCAAACCCCCTCAAGGTTAAAAGGGTGGAAGCACCCCGTGAGTGAGTGACATGACCCGTCTGGCACGACACCCTTTGCGTGCATATTGAGCAGGCGATGGACCTGACCGGGGCAAACAAAAGCATCCGAACAATGCCCCCGACTCTGAAATCAGAGAAACGACCTCTTTGGGTCACTTACCACCACGTTACCGTAATGGATACCATTTATGCTAAAGCACTGAAAGGAATTAGAGCAACGTAAATACATTGCTTCTCAAAATTAATGTTCTTTTGTCTGTCTGTCATATTAAGGTAGCCATGGAAACATTCCTGTAACATGATAAAATGAGAAAATAATAGTTCACCAAACTAAATATAAAGTGTGATGTAGGACTGTGATGAATATCCGCACTTATTCATCCCCCACTGGAATGACTCAAAGTAAGATGAACACACATTTAGACCGTTGGATTGCACGCCACACAGGCAGGACTCCTGCTCAAAGAATAGCAAGGGTGCCATCTTGTGGCTGGCCTCTGCTAGTCAAAGTAAAGGAATAGCATCGTCTTCTGCTGCCTTCCTCAAGAAACTTCATTTTCTAATGAACTAATTTCCAACAAAAAGCTTCGCACTTTTTACTGGTTCAGGAATTGCTGCATAGGTAAGGACCAGTGATTTGCTTTTATTGAAAATTTTCATCATTGTACATTTTTATTGTAAATATGTTTTTAACAGAGAGGATGGTCAACCTTGCAACTCAGGAGGTCGCCAATGTTACAATAATATCCCAAAGCATCCCAAAGCACCCCACAGGCAAATTACACACAACACAGAACCGTTATACAGTTCAACAAACATGGATAATTACATTGGCAAAGCCTCAGGTGACAAAGAAAATAAGTCAGACAGTTAACAGCCCTCTCCCAACAATCACCAAAACCACCACATCCAATACTGTGTTACTCTGCACCACACATCATGAAAATAAACTGGGTAAACTGGACATTAGGGCAGTGTACTTAACCTAGCCTGCCTTCTTAAAATGTGAATTACTACTAGCCTCAGAGGAATCAAATGCCTCCATATCCATCCTTTGTTTTTTAAAATTGCACTTTAGTGATGAATCAATTCCAACACAGCAATACACTAAATACAATACAATACAATACAATTAAAAAACATCTAAAATAAATACAATAATACAATGCAAGAACAAAGAATATATATATATATATATATATATATATATATATATATATATATATATATATATATATATATATATACTATTTCATATCAACTTCCTTCATTCTCACATTGTAATAAAACAATATGGCATGTGCCTCATTACTTTTGTTTGGTCAATTACAAAACATTCAAAAAGTGAACTTCAGTTTTGAGTCAGATCAGGACGTACAGAGGCAAAAATGCTAAATGTCTTTGCTATTAAAACAAGCTTGGCAAAATCAGGGTTACGCTACATCTGAGAGAGACATGCAATCTGCACGGTCAACCGCAGGCCTCTAAAACTGTGTTTAAGTGGTATTAGTCTTATGAAAAACTGGAACAGATTTTGTACATGAAGGGTCGTCCCAGATGGCAGTGAGGAGTCTCTTAAAAAGAAATTAAGATGATAAACAGCCTCTGTGGTAACCTTGTGTAGTCTTGCAATGTTTGGCATTGTGATAATGAAGGCATAGTTTATTCTCCAGGGCTCACGTCGACTCCAGCACAGACACAACTACAGCCGGGCAAGGACAGGTTTCTGGGCAGGAACCTTACCCCCTGTGAGGTAGACCAAGGAGGGAAATTGAAGCAACCGGTCAGAACCGGTTCTGTTTCTGACCAGACAGTTTAAACACAGACATTGTACCTGAAGTACTGCTAATGTTACAGTATTCCAGCGTGTAATCTGGGTCAGAACAATGCAAAGTTTATGTAGGCCACCAGACTGAATTATAACAGGAGAGGAAAGTGTGAAAACCTTAAACGGTTTTTGAAAGTTTAAAAACATATTTTACAGAAGAGTAAAATGGCACAGTACATCTTACAGTCACAGTTTATAATAAATTGGCAATCAGGGATAAAGTAATCAGAGAAAAGTCTGAACAAAAATCGACCTTGTAAAACATGAACTTTGTAATAACAAATTTATCAAATTAATGAATTGTGTCTAATCATTCTTACCGAGTGTGTCTTCTATTGCCTTCACGGCCATTGTGTTCACTTTGAGAGTAACTTGATCGGCCCTGAAAAGAAAGGAAATAATGGATCACCAGACCAGGTTGAAGAACTCCATCACCTTTTCCACTCCAGCAGGAACACAGATGGTAACTGCCTGGCCGTTGGCACGGTGGCACACGTGTAGCACACATCCAATCATTTTTCATCTCGTATTACTTCCTCACATGCCGACAGCTGCCCGTAGACAGCTTGGCTCGACGGAAAACTTACGCTTTAACCTTTCTTAGAGCGCTCATCCTCAGCAAGGCGGCGAGAGCGTTCTTCTGCAGGTCAGAAGAAAGAGCTTCGTAGCACTTTAGGCCCTCTGGACAAAGAGAAAAACACGAAAAACATAAACGTTCATTCCCAACTGCCAGCAAGGCCTCCTTTTGCCTCCTTGCTGTTTGGCAGGTTTGAAATGGAAAGGAAAATGGAACTTTGGAAGGCATTAGCCTGCGTTAGCGTGGGGGAGAGCGGGTAAACTGTTAAAATGTCCGATACTGCAGCCTCAGGTGGGATGTTAACGCAGCGGAGCCCCGAGGACCTGGCGCTAAAAGGCCTCGGGCAGCAGGGGCACCTGACAGGATGTGCTTGATGGCGAAGCTGCGGACAGCGGGGATGTACTGTTTCTCCGTCAGGCCCTCGCTGGCCTCCTCGCTGAAGTAGCGACACACCACCTGCAGGAGAGGAGAGGAGAGGAGAGGGGGCAACGGAAATCAATGAGCGGTGCTGAGAGCCTAACGTGCACTGGGCACACATAACCACACCCTTCCCACAATCCCTCACACTGACAATCTGAGCGCTCGCATCGCATGGAAACACAACCATTCTACTCGCCGTTAAGGCTCCAAATCGCACATTTTGGACTTCTCAGAACTGACCTCCGAGAAGAAGCTGCAATTTCATGTGCCATTTTGTTGTGTCGGTGTACTATAGAAAACACAGATGACCATTTTAAATACCATTGAATGTTCAAGCATTAGGAGTTAAGCCGCCCTAATAGTCTGCTCCAAACATGCACCTCAAGTCTTCGCTGAAAAGCGCCATACAAATAAAATTGGATTGAACTGAACGTACACCTCTCCCAGTGTGTGCACCTCCAGCTAATTAGACTAAACGGGCGTTCTGAGAAAGCGTCTCCTCCACCATATGGCTGAGGCGGCCGAGAGAAAAGGCTTGTTGTGTCAGCACACTCGCGTCTGTACCTGGTACCCCTGGAGGAAGGGCTCCAGCATGCCGCTGAGGAAGGACACGATGAGCTGGCCTCTTTCCGTCACCACCAGGTCCTGCTGCAGCATCTGGATGGCACCACACTTCAGCAGCAGGTAGCAGCCCTCCTCAAAGTCCTGCCGGGGGGGAAGAACGGGTCTGAGAACAGTGGCTCTCCGGTGACCGAAAAAGAAAGGAGGGATACTTTCGTTCTGGACAAGTGCTATTGAGAAAGTTGGGGACTCTTCTGTAAGCCTTTAAGGTATGTTTTTTTAACGATGTAATGCTGATGTAAAAATCACTACTGGCAATTGAAAGCAACTGATTTCTAGAACATTGACTTGTTCTTTTTTTATTTTTTTCTATTCCAAAGAACCTACTCTTCAAAGAGTTAAGGACCCGTGCTGGAATTGTTGTGGTGTCTACAGAGCTGCCTGCAGATACTCCCTGCTCCCGCAGCATTCACCACTGTATCAGGCTCCTTACACACACTAGCACTAGTTAAACTGAATGGAAGAGGAAGTTACGGTTGGGATTAAAGGATGAAGCCCAGTACCTGTACAGCGGCTCCTGGACAGAGGATGAACTCGTTTGAAAAAACATTCCGGAGGTACAGGAAGGAGCTATAGACATCATCTACAACATGAAGCAAAATATTAGCATGTTACCAGAAGCACGATGAGCCTAGGACAAGGGTCTGCTGGATTCTCATTGTTCCTCTTCAGTTGTTTACACAGTTAACTCCCTTCACCTGGTTATACTTGAATCTAAATATTAAGGTGATCTTTCAGCACTGGTGAAAACAAAACCCAACAGACCATGTGGCTCTCCATAACCGGTGTTGCAGACCATTGGCCTAGGAGTTTCTTTTCTGAATAAAATAACCTACTGTTCACATAAGCAAGAAAAACACTAATACTATTGCAACTAAACTTGCTGAATGCAAGCACTGCTGAATTAAATTGAACTGAATTCATTCCATCATCTTAACAAAAAGGTGTCTTGTAAGCAAAAATCTTGCGTGGCGGGCAAATAAGTTTAGTGCGTTAAGGGGAGAAAAATGAAAATTTGACAGCAAACTCCATTAAACCAAATTTTTGTTTGACAGAGACTTCTCTAAAGATCTAAAGCTATCCCTTTGAGGTTTTCTTAGAGCAATGGTTCTGTCGCATTTCATTTCTGTCTTCAAGAGTGAACATCACGGAAAGTAATCTACTTCAGTCTAAATAAGAATGGCTTATATCCAGCGACTATCACAAGAAAAATTCCATCCACTGAATCTATTAAATGCACCACCGTACTGGTGTGGGAAGATGTCAAAGAAAATATTTGATCAGTAAGGAGTATGCTGTCTAATCTGCATTTATCTACGGTGTTCCCTTTTAACACAGAGATAATAACCGTTTTTTAAGAAGTGAGGCCGTCTACTGTGCTAACAGCAATTACCTATTCTTCAATCATCGCCTCCATATTTCTGCTGAGCACCGTTCCCTCATAATACCGCTACAGAATACACACAGAACACTCATGCCCCTCTCCGAGCTGACGGACCACTGCTGCCCTTTCCCCGCTCAGAGGTGGTGAAGTGCAGCAGCCCTGCTCCTCCCCTGCTTCATGCCCACACTTCCTGGAGCTACAGATACATCACCTTACCCCTCTAAAACCCAACTATATTTTCCCTCATTTGGACTTCCTACTTTTCCAGCTAGTTTACTACCTTAACTGTAACCGGTTTAACCCATTTGAATAGCTGAAATAGATTTCTTGTTACATTTCTGTAACATCCATTCTACCGTCTACACCTTGCCGAATAGCGGAGGATGGGCTCCCCCTCTATAGCCAGATTCTTCCCAAGATTTGTTCCCATCAGGAAGTTTTTTCTCACCTCTGTTTGAAGGTGGTTTTGGAACCTGGTCATTGCCATTCTTGTGCCCAACAGTTACTCTGTAAAGTCTCTTTGGAACAGTCTTCTGTAAAAAGCTCTATACAAATACAGCTGAACTGAACTGAACTGACCGTTCCTGGAGGTATTAGCAGTCTCCAGGGCGACCGCCACCAAGGCGGGTCTGAGGAAGACGTGCAGGACCTGGTTCCTGTAGGAGGCGCAGGAGAGCACGCCGACGGCCCGGTCAAAAAGCGCCTCCTCTGGGCTTGCCGGGTCCTGCGGCCCCTCCAGCAGCCGAACCCGCCCCCCCGTTGCCTGGACCAGGCCGTGGTGGAGCGCCAGGCTGGAGGCCACCACCTTATCGACAGGCTTTTGGTCTGGGGGTGGAAGGGAGTGACGGTTAATCCGGGGTGACAAGCGAGCGGAGGTTCGGCATAGCGCGTGGCGGCGATTAATCCACGCAGTCGGCCGTGTCCCGCCAATACGCTGGGACCTGTCAGTCAGAGCCCTCTAAGGACCATGGTACCATCTGCGTTCAGTTCCCCCTTCTCCCCCCCTGCCCCTCCCCCATTGGGGAGCTTATTATAGCACTCTCTCAACTGCTCCACATTCAAACTTTCTCCTAATGCCATCACAAAGGCGGCGTGTGAAACGTCCCCTTTAATTACTCAAGGACGCACACCGCCCCTGCGAAACACTCTCAGTCATCGTGTAAACGGATGAATGGATAGGATATCTGCAATTGAACAGAGGTTGGAAGACTGAGGCAAAGGCTTTGATTTTTGACACCCGTGTAATACAAACCGCTCGTGGCAAACGACAATCCCAGAGTAAACAAATAGGATTCTACATAAAAAATGTGACTGACATCATTGAAAATGCTATTTTCTTATACGTCATATGTACCACTCTGTAGGGTGGACACAAAGCCTAAGGGTATGGTAATATGCACTTTGTTGAAAAGAGCCAGTTAATTATTTGACACTTATGCAGCTTACAGCAAAGGGCTGGTGTCTGCTTAATTATGCAATCTGTCTAGTACAGACATATTAATATATGCTCATATATTGAATGTAGATGTAGAACAGGTGCCAGCAACTCCTGGAGAGCCAGTAGCCAGTGTGTCTGCAGGTTTTTTGGGGCATCCTTTAAATTAGCCGCCATTTTAGGTCTTGGAAACCAGGTGTGAGGACTACATGACTTAAATTAGGCAGTGCTGAAACACAATAAATCTAGTCCTGTAATTGAGTTATTCACCGCATAATTCACCCATAATTGACCCATGATGTGCACATACACATGACGTGCTGAGACCTCGCAGCCCAAACAGTTAAGTCAATCGACCAATAGCACACGCTAAATAATGCTAAGGTTTATTTAGCACAGGGATCATCAAATCACGGTCCTTGACTGGCCTGGTATGAGGCGCTAACGCTACGTTTATTGAGCACAGGGATCATCAAATCACAGTCCTCGACTGTCTGGGTACGATTTGCTAATGCTAAGGTTTATTTAGCACAGGGATCATCAAATCACGGTCCTGAACTGGCCTGGTACGATGTACTAACGCTAAGGTTGATTTAGCACAGGGATCGTCAAATCACGGTCCTTGACTGGCCTGGTACGATGCACTAATGCTACGTGTATTTAGCACAGGGATCATCAAATCACCATCCTCAAGGTCTGAGGACTGCTGGTTTTCCACCCTCCCTTTACCTGGGAGTTAGGTGTGAATACAGACTGGCCAATCAACAGCACTAATTGTGCAGTTAATTACCTGGGCAACAAGGAAGGCATGGCTGGATTTGGATTTGAGGGCCAGATTTGATGATCCCTGTGCTAAATAAACTTAGCATTAGTGAATCATACCAGGCCAGTCAAGGACCGTGATGTGATGATCCCTGGGCTAAATAAGCGCAGCGTTAGTGCATCGTACCAGGCCAGTTGAGGACCGTGATTTGACGATCCCTGTGCTAAATAAGCGTAGTGTTAGCGCATCGTACCAGGCCAGTCAAGGAAGGCTCCGAACGCCCCTGCCAGGCCTCGGAGCCAGACCATCTGCTTCGTGAGCAGCTCCAGGTCCAGCCCATCCAGGTTCTGCATGAGCACGGCGGCGATCAGGACCCAGGGCCGCAGCACCATGTTCTCCTCCTGCCTGCGCACCAGCATGTAGGCCGTGTCGTTCACGAAGCTCTGCGTCTCCTCGCTCGACTTCCTGGGAATATACCTGCAAAAAGCATTCGGCCTTTCTGAGCGGGTTAAGACACGGACTCAACCTCTGACATGATGCTAGTTTTAAAGCTCAGCTCAATACACGTTTCTATCAGCATTTTCACTTATTTTTATGTAAATTTTGCCTCTCCAATCTCACCAAAATTTTGGATGTCCAACTTGCAAACTATGTAGAAGTAGGCATCCTTTTCCCACAAGTATTATTTCACACCGGAGCCACGACCCAGGCACACAGAGCAGGGGTGCAGGAGACCCATTCATACGCATGCTAAAGAGTGTCACGTTTCATGCTTGTCATGTCATGTTTTATGTTTAGTTATTGTCTTGGTTATGTTATTGTCATGTCACGTATTATGTTAGTCTTGTCACGTCACGTAATATAGTTTATTGTCATAGTTTTGCAAACTTGTTATGTCACTATTTATGTTTCATGTTATGTTGTACTGTTCATTGATTAGCATACACTTTTTCGTGTCTTTCTGCAAATCTTGCATTCCTGCTTTCTCTCTCTCCCTTTCTGTCACTCACACCCTAATTGTTTCAATTTCCCTTGTCTTCTTACTAATCTAATAACTTTAGATCAGGATTGGGTAATACTAACATTCTAACCATGTGTTTATGTTACCTTACGTTTCTTGTGCATGTCATTTACTAATTTACTAACGCTAGGGCAGGATAGGTTTATTACTAACAATTACTAATTACCTCGTTAACTTGTCAATCCTCCACACCAGATATCTCATGCTGCTCTCAAGCTAATTGTCTACACCTGTCTACACCTGCATATAAAGCTCATTTTCAAGTCATGTCTTTGCAAAATTGTTGCCCCCTGTTCGTCAGTGCACCTTTTCAGCGGTTTTGTCAAGCCATTGTCTACCCATTACGATCCAAGCCTGTTTATTGACCAAAGATTATTGACTGTTTTGTTGACCATTGCCTGCCTGTACCATGACTTTGCCTGCTGTTTTTGTACTTTTGCCCCACGGAGCAGACTTCGGTCTTGACTCTTGCGCCGTCATCAACCCTGAGCCTGACTACTGCCCGCCTGTACTTCTGCCCCGCTGACAGCTTTCCTAGCTACCGGACTTCTTGCATGGTATACCGATTACGAGACTGCCTTCTCCCTCGGTACTGCGCTTTGGTTTTTTGGCTGGATTTTACGTGTACGAACATTGCTTGTTTTTGACTACGCTCTCTGGATATTCCCCGAATAAAGCCCTGACGGGACTTTACTACACCATTGTTTCTGAGTCGTGCATTTTGGGTCCAAACCCCCCACGCACCCGTCTCAAAGAGCTAGCAATGTGAAACCCAGACAGCCATGAGCAGAAGCTGCTTGAGCAATAAAGCTATATCCCCACCGACTGTATCCCACCTATATCCCTCTTAGCGCTGCCGGCCAGAGTCGGCACTCGAACAGGTCGGATTCAATCCAAGATGGTGGTGCTCACTCGTGCGCCACAAGATGGGCTTTTACCAAGTGAGCTATCTAGCAGCCCCCCTTTGGCTGCCATTTAATGAAAGCTGATGCGCAAAGCACCTTCAGGTCCTTCCTAATTGAAAAGTACATTTCTTAAGAAATCAATTTGTGTTGTTATGCTGCCAGATATTAACAGGCGAGAATAAATTGCAGAACTGCTTACAAAAGTGAAGCTGTCTATTCTGTCAATAGCAATAACCCTATGATCCTCATCTCCGTTGTGATTCTTTCTCTAGTAGTGTAATTTTCTAGAGTTTTCCCACAGGCTGGTATTTACCTGGGAATCAGGTTGTACTCGGACCGGTTGATCCTGCCCTGGGCCAGGCTGCGGACAGACACGGGCTGGCCGAAGTAAACGTGTATCCTGCCGTAATCTTCGCTGAGGATCTGCCGAGCTTTCAGCAGTCCCTGAAAACAGACAGAGTGAGAAGCGCCCAACCGCTATATTACACTACATGCATCCATTTTATATAGCTGGAAATTTACTGAAGAAATTCAGGTTATGTTCCTCGCTCAAGCGTACAATGCCAGTGTATAAGCTGGGAATGAAACGCAATAAAAAAGGTTTGCCAAGTTCAGGAATACTCAAGGACAGTTGTACTGCTGGCTAAGCGACCGTGAGCAGGGGTTGGAGTGAATACCAGGGCCAGAAGTCCCTCAGGGGACACATTCTCACGTCCCTGGGACTAACTTACCAAGGTAGACTCTTTGGGTTTGGGGACCCCCAGCAGCTCACGGGCACACAGGGTCTCCTCCAGAACCCTCTCATAGCTGATGCTAATCGGTACCAAGCTGACGTCAAACACTTCCCCCTTAAAGAAGGGGTCCATCACGATATTCAACAGGCCTGACAAAGAGACAACAGAGAGGACAGAATCATCAGAAATCTGCCAGGTATATTAATACCTTTATGAACAATATGTGACAATTTAAAAAAATGTCTGCTGGTTGGCAGTTTTGCTTGATGATAGCCAGTTCTCTCTCCACAGTAATGGCCCAATGCACTGCAAATGAGTGGGCATATGTACTGGACCAACTTTACATGTGCAACACATAAGCACTCAGTGTAATAAATGAATGATATCTGAAAACTTGGCCTATACAAAATGATAGATTTTACAGTACAGTCCCCTCCAAGTATTGGAACAGCAAGTTCAATTGATTTTATTTCCAGATATTTTTTATCTAGATAAACTTGGAACATATCACCTTTTGTATCAGAACACCCAATTTTTATGTGACTGCCCAGATGTGTCCCGTTAGATTGATTGGTTAATCAATAAATAGTCAATAGTGAATGTCTACTCTTGGTTTTAGCCTTGGGCTTTGCCTGTGAAGACTGCATTTGTGAAACAAAAGATAAACCAACATGTCTTTGGGAGAAAAGTAAGCCATTTTGAAGCAAGCATTGTGGATAGCTTGTACAACAACTTGGAATATCCTGAAAAAGAAAGAAATCACTGGCGTTCTGAGCAACCGACATTGAACAGGCCGACCAAGGAAAACAACAGCAGGTAATCACAGAAGTGAAGTAAAACATCAGTCAGGTGAGACTGAAATGAAGTGCCCCATTCAAATGAAAGAACACTGTCCCCAAACTGTCTACAAAGCTTACTATACTTACCCAATTTAGGGGTCAGCGACTTGCCTGTCCGACTTCTTTTCCCTTCTATGAAAAACTCAATTGGGGCATATCCATTCTGAGAAAGAAAGAATGTATGTCAGATGGAAAGAAAACATTAATATTTTGAGCAATTTTCTGAAAAACACCTGAAATACTGAGGCCTCCTTTTGTGGCCATGTATGGTACTTTTGTCTTGACAGTTTGGTTCGATTGATTTCAAAGATTTGCTTTAATCTGACCATTGAAGTTTATTTTGCACATAAACCTTGGTATCTTATTGCTGTCATTAATGCTTATGTCACCCAAGAGAAAAATAAAATTTTATCAGTATATAAGTTCAAAGATCAAATTCTGAAGTACATTGCTAAACTGAAAGAGCTTCATTGGTAGGAGTTGTGTTCATAACGATTGAACAAGTTTATCACATCCCAAAGCTACAATTGTCACTCATCCTTAAGTTGGTTCACTGCTACACTTGGTCTGGTCTAAAATTCAATGCATTCTTATAAATAAAGGATGTAGATGTAGGCTACATTCTTTTTACAATTAATTAAGTGAAGAAATAAGTTGTGCTTACTAAACAAATGTGTTGAGTAAGTTGAGTAAGTTGTCCATTGAAGTATATCATCTTACATTACAAGAATAGGTTGTATGGAGTAACAATATCATAGAGTCATGTCAATAGGACATACAATTGCTTTATATAAAAATATCAGCAGAGTACCAGGCGAAATTGCTTACATTCATTATATTCCAATAGTTACAATATAGAAATATAGCGGTAGAATACTGTATATAATTAACAAGTAATGTTTTATTACACAAACATGTCACGTATTTGAATTGCAGTATTCTTGTAGCATTCACATCATCCTGCAATTGAGTCCAGTGCATGTCCAGTGCATAAATATACATAAATATAAATATACACTCACCAAGCACTTTATTAACTATAGCTGCTGTAGCCTTTCCACTTAAGAGTTATGATGCGTTGTGTGTTCAGAGATGCTCTTCTGCATACCACTGTTGTAATGTGTGGTTATTTGTGTTACTGTCACCTTCCTGTCAGCTTTGACCAGTCTGGCCCTTCTCCTCTGACGTCTCTCATTAACAAGGCATTTCTGTCTGCAGAACTGCTGCTCAATGAATGATTTTTTTGTTTTTTTGCATCATTCTTTGCAAACTCTAAGAGACTAGGGTGCCTGAAAATCCCAGGAGATCAGCAGTTTCTGAGATACTCAAACCACTCTGTATGCCACCAACAATCATTCCACAGTCAAAGTCACTGAGATCACATTTTTTCCCCATTCTGATGGTTGATGTATGACAAAAAAGAAAGAAAACAAACCTATCATAAATAAGAGAGTTATTAGACAGACATTAAAGGGAGTGTTTTATGATTCCAATTGGTGTTATCCGGGTTCAAGGAGTTAATGCAGTCTGTGATATTTCACTATTTCTGCATTTAATTTACCCTGAGCATTGTCTTGACATATTCTGAGAAAACGGCCCAATACAACGACCCTCCAAAAGGCTGTCGGAGGAAGAAAGCGCCAGACATCCGCAACATCTCACCGACAAACTTCATGCCAAGGAGGGCTGTAAGACAAAGTTGTGTAAAATAACACAAATCAGCTATGAGCACAACTCTCTTTTAAATGGCTCAGCCAGTCAAACTACACTAGTATGCTTAGCTTTTAGTGCATATTTGGAGCATGTGCACTAAAAGTGACGAGAAGTTTCAGTGCCAGAAAATTATTTAATCCAAACCGGCTCCAGAATCCACTCAACAGTAAACAGCACCTCTATACCACCTTCAACCCTCAGGCTACTATTTTGGGTCGTCAAGTGTAGATACTCACGCATTCCAGCAGCGATGACTGGCAGGGCCAGGTCATAGTTGTACATGATGTAGGACAGTATGAGGAAGTCGATGTAACTGCGGTGATTGGGCAGAAGCACCACCGGGTGTTCCTGAATAGCCTCCTGCAGCTGAGAGGGGAAACAGCAGATATATTAGCAGGTGGGGAGCTACTAAATAGGACACAAGTCTTATTCACCATCACTAGTGATGCATCAACAGGTATTATGAATTCTAGACCAAAGCAGCCCAACCCTGTTCCTGCAGATCTACCATCTTTTAGGTTTTCATTTCAACAATAGGGTAAGTCCCTGAAGAATCAACCAGAGGAGTGGGGGGGGGGGGGTGACCATTCTATTTTTGCTCAACCTTCTATGTAAATGATCTTTATATATTCAGTAGAGAACATGCAAAACATTAGCCAATTTGGATTTGTGGTTCTAGAGATATTGGCTTTAAAAAAAAGGGGGGGGGGGGGTTGGCACCCAAAAAAAATCACCCGCAAATCGGAGGTTTACGTCAATTTCAGAGTGTCATATCTTTGGCATTAAAGCAGAGTGTGTGCAGTGTAACACAATTTCTACTTTCAGATGATCTATCTATCTATTTTCAGATTATGAACTCCAATTTTCATAATGCTGCTCAGTTTTGTTTCAACAGTTTTGCAATTTTGTTTAATTATTTGATGGCTTACTACATCAGCACCACTTGCTGTATGACTTCAGAACTTATAAGACTAGTAGATATTTTGGTTATACAGCCACAAGTAAAATAGATAACTTATTCAAAAAGAATACAAAGTTGGGTCCAGCCAGAAAAGTACCAAAGAGTAGTTGGAGAGGTGGAAAATCTTCAGATCAAAATGAACGTTTACTGTATGTACTTAAAAGGTATAATAGGCCTACTTATGTACAAAATATCGAGTTGTTACTGCTATATTTTGATATTTTTTTGGTTTTTGATAAAGAGAAGTTTAATTCACAATAAAACATACTTTGATGGCTTCCTATATTAGTGCCACTTGGTGTATGGGATCCAAACATGAGACACTAGTAAAATTAAGTCAACTAGATAGGTTTAAAAAAATGTATACAATGGCAAAGTTGGATCTGGTTAGAGAATTACAATTTTTTTAAAAGTTATTAAGCCAAGTAGCTGGTAAAGTGGAAAGTTCTGTAGTGATCTTTTACTGTATGTAGTTCAAAAGGTATAATAGGCCTACTTATGTACAAAAATTGTTGACGTGCAATGCCTTAGTATGATTAAACTTTTTTCAAACATGCATTTTAATGGGTTTCTGATGTGACTTATATAAGTAAATTGAGGTCACGTTGAACCGATCATAACATTCAAAGGCATTACAGTATCAACTACATTTTTTGGGATTTTTTAGGCCTATTATACGTTTTGAAGAACATGAAACGTCCCAACTTTTTGTGGCCATTCTTAACCAAGATATGTACTAGCATTTAAAGTCTGGATGCCATACACCAAGAGGCTCTGATGTAGGAAGCCGTCAAAGTATGTTTTATTGTGAAATGATCAAAACATGGCAAGACCAAGACATAGCAGTAACATCTCTATTTTTGTAGATAAGTAGGCCTATTATACCTTTTGAACTACATACAGTAAAGGTTCATTTTGATCAAAAACCTTCCACCTTTTTGGTCATTTTCTGGCTGGACCATTGTATAATTTTTTAATAAATTGTCTATTTCACTTATCAAATATTTCACTTTCAAATATCTACTCATCTTAGGAGTTCTGAAGTTGTACACCAAGTGGTGCTGATGTATTAAACCATCAAATATCCGTCCATCCATTATCTTAACCCGCTTATCCTGAACACGGTCCCAGGGGGGCTGGAGCCTATCCCTGGAGCATACATTGGGCGAAAGGCAGGAATACACCCTGGACAGGTCGCCAGTCCATCGCAGGGCACACACACACCATTCACTCACACACTGAGACCCATGAGCAATTTAGACTCTCCAATCAGCCTAACCTGCATGTCTTTGGACTGTGGGAGGAAACCGGTGTACCCAGAGGAAACCCACACAGAGAGGGCCCCAGCCGACCACGATTTGAACCCAGGACCTCGTTGCTGTGAGGTGGCAGTGCCCTAAACCATCAAATATTTTAATCAAAATGGCCAAGCAGCAAGATTTAGCATTTTTGAATGACCATAGCTTTTTTCATAATCTGAAAGTTTAAAAGTTTTCCCCTGCTTTAATGTCAAAGATGTGACGCTCCAAATTCAACACAAACCCAATATTTTGGTGCCACCTGCCCCTTTTTTTAGAATGACTAGAGATATTCAAATAAACCTAATGTTTTGTTTGTTCTCTAATAAATATAGAAAGAATATTTACACAAAGTTTGAGCAAAATTGGGGTGTTCACCCCCCACACCTCTGGTTGGGGGCGACATGGCTCAGACAGTAAGAGCAGTCGTCTGGCAGTCGGAGGGTTGCCAGTTCGATTCCCCGCCTGGGCTGTGTCGAAGTGTCTCTGAGCACCTAACCCCCAAATGCTCCTGACGAGCTGATTGGCGCCTTGCATGGCAGCCAATTGCCGTTGGTGTGTGAGTGTATGTATGAATGGGTGAATGAGAAGCATCAATTGTACAGCGCTTTGGATAAAGGCGCCCAAAAAAGCAAAAAAAAAAAAAAAGAAGCAAAACTGAAGCTCATTCAACAGTTAGAGATGGCCTTGATCTGCTAATAAGCAGAATCAGGTGTGCCCAATTAGGGTTGAAATGAATACCTACAGGATGGTCCATCTCCAGGAACAGAGTAGGGCAGTCCTGTGATTGACTGTGGCACTTGAGGGGGTTCAAAGCTGCAAGGGAACAATGTCCTATCTCCTGGAATAAATCCGCCGTCTGTAGGCTGATATTTTTTCTGTTACACATGCATGCAGGCAGAGCCACTCACTCTCTGGATGCCCTCCTCGTTGACGTGGACACTCTGGAAGAGGGCCTTGAAGGCTTTGCTGAGCGTGAACACAAAGAAGCGGATCGTGCTGAGCTGCAGCCGCTGAGCCATCTCCTCCAGGATGGCCACCGCCTCTTCCTGAACGATGTCCGGAGTCTCCCCCATCTCCTTCGACACCTGGGCGCACACGTCATCGTTATGGTTACGGTTAACTGTAAGATGCCCTGGTTCCATGGAAAACCCTTCAGCCTTGACTAGCCTAAGGGCACCAGTAACTGGTGGACAAACAAGTTTAATCTCTAGGATGGAAAGGATATAACACCACACCCATATATTTCCTTTAGAAGCGCTCCTGCTAGAACATATGTACACTGACCTGTACAATCATGTCACTTTCACAATTACTTTCTTCCAGATTCCCATTTATCTGATGTCAGCAGTAACTTTTTTGATGTAAAAAAATGTAATTAAATAAATGAATGAAACAAAATACAACACATTAAAACACTGAAAATGTGATTCAAATAAGTGTTGCCACAAGGAAGATGCCCGGAGCAAGTATCATTATGAAAAAGATTTATATCCACATATTCCTGTTTGTTAAAATAATACTGTTCCGCATCGATATGTATACTCAGTGAGCACCTTATTAGGTATTTATTAGACTTATTTTTTAGACTTATTAATCTTCTGCTGTTGTAGCCTATCCACTTAGAGGTTTGACACAAGAGAAGCTCTTATGCATGCCACTGTTATTTAAATTTTTTACATTTTTGTCATTTGGCAGACGCTTTTAATCCAAAGCGATTTACAAGTGCATAGGTTCTAGCACAAGTCAAAGCATCACATCCAGAACTAGGAAAATACACATGGAATGCTGTTCTAAACATAGTCGTCATCATAAGTGCAAAATTTTTTTTTTGGTGAAAATTCAAGAAGATCAGCAGTTTCTGAGATACTCAAACCACCTTGTCTGGTATTCAGATGGTTGATGTGAGCATTAACTGAAGCTCCTGACCCGTATCTGCATGATTCTAAGCATTGCACTGCCACCACACAATTGACTGATTAGATAATCGCATGAATACATATGTTCCTAATAAAGTGCTCAGTGAGCATATATAGTTAAGCAAGTATTGACTTGAGAAAAAAACAAACTCCCTCCTTTGTGCTGGGCCGGTGAGGATTTTTTCACATTCATTCCTTTTTTCAGGGAACACTTTTCAATCAGTATGGTAACAGGATATACCATTTGTAAGTGTTAAAACTCCCGGTTCTATCTGTATAATCTATTTGAACTATTCCATTGTTTTAGCGACAACAGTTCCTTATTTTGTAACATTATGGGTGGTAAAACAGGTGTGGGGGGACCTCACCTTCTCTGCATTTTGGAAATCCACATACTAAATGTAATATGGGAATGTCAGTGTCCTTTTCATGACAAGTGTCCAGCGGACCAAATGCATAATAGTTGTGAGCTCTGCGAAATGTTGATAGAATAGTTAACTTTTGGGCATTTTCAGAAAATTGGTGAGCATCTAAATACATTCTCAAAATATTTTATTATTATTCAGTATGCTAATAAATAAGTAGCCAGCCTGCTGAAATTATGGAGTGTGTTTGACGGGGGGTTGGGTATTTGACGAAAACTTAAATCAGTGGACCTCAATGAACATATTAGTATACAAGATGGTATTATTGTGATTATTGTACTTATTTTTTATCATCTACTGGACCTGTTGCTGTCTGAGGATAGCTGCATGGAGAGGGAGTTTGGGACAGAGAGGTAGGGGAGGGTGAGGCAGGGGTAAGTGCAAACCCTTTTTTCAGGATACAAATTGTTGTATAGTTTAGTAAGCAAAAGTGCAGTATTTTATACTTCATAAGACCCATAATGTAATTTAGCTTCCAAATGGAGACTCCAAATGTCCTTTTTGGAAAATTGCCTAGACATAGATTAAAAAAATAAAAAATAAATGCAGAATGCTCATTTTTGGTGATATTGTCCTCAAATTCTAAAAGGGATTTGTCGACTGTTGTGACTTGGCTCCAATGCGCACCAGCCACAGCTACAATAATCTGTATCCAGTAAAAAACTGAAAATATTTTCAGTGAGGAAAGATTCTTCCACTTGCACTGTGTGTGAGCTTCTGAAACCTTGTTTTAGTAATATTTTGAGTAATTCTGAATCTTGGAAAGCAAACCCCAAAGGGTTACCATTCAGGAGACACCAGGTTTATGCCTGTAGTCAACAGTAACCATTTTATTTCGGGTATGTCATTTTTAAGATTGTTTTAAGAAAAGGTACTTTAAGGTAATACTTAAGGGGTTCATTTAATCTCAGTTTATCCGGTATTCTTCATAAAACGAAACAAAAATGTATAATAGCTGTATAAAACAATGGCTGACAAACAGCACACAAATCAAGTCGGCTAATGCGCGAAATAAATACAACGTCATACAGAAGGACCAAGTTTGCGTAGCCTACCTGATTAATAACATAGCGGACTTGTTCAGACTGAAGGACGATGGTCTTGAGGGTGCTCGCTTTGCAGGGAGTCATGCCCTTATAGAGGACTGGCGTGTAACATCTCAGTGCATGTCTTAAGTCACTGGAGTTCCTCCTCTCGTCCAGGATATCCTCAAAGTCGTCCCTCTTCTTTAAAGCTGGGTCCCTCTGCTGCACATACACAACAATATCATATCATGGGTTACACAGCCTGTGACAAGTTAACTTCAACTATTTGGACATACTTACTGAATACAGGTTTTTTGATGGCATTCCAAATACAGACCTTGGTACGGTTCTGTGCAATTTAAAATGCAAAAGAAACGAAACGAAACAAAAGAAACTAGAAACAAACTAATGCAGAGTTCCAGATCTCTCATAAACTTATAATTACGTCAAGACTGCTGCATAGGATTTCATATCTATTTTTTACTATTACCAACGGACAGCACATGTTAAAAAGTACATCTGAATGTTTTTGAGCTCGGAACGTGTCAGAGCTAGCGACGGTTTCTTGACAGCCGACATTTGACTAATGGCTTGGAACAGCGACCTGATAAGTCGGAGAGGATTTCCGAGTTCTTGAGTCAGCTGACTGAGGGATGCAGGCGGGGTTATATAGGGTACGTGGCCATAGTACTTTCCTTCCGTCTGTGAGACATGAAAAGCAGCTGATGACTTAAAGGCTGCAAACACCTGTGGCATGTTAAATCTGAAAATGTTTCTCCCAATCGTGTGCAACGTTTTGCAACAGGCTTTGAGGAATGTTTGTTTATGTTTGGTGGGTATGTCGGGGGTGTAGCGAATCAGCAATGACGTAGCCCTAAGCGTTAAAGGCTGGAGAACGCCTTCTCAGACGCCGGAGGAGTAAACCGTATTACGTTACTCAGTCCGCCCACGGTTTGCAACAGGATGTTCAATGCACCGCCGTTACTGTTTAAAAACGTTTTGCCGGGGCTGAACGTGGCCCAGATCTGCCGGCGGGTTCTGTGCTGTGATGCTGTGTACGTACGTTGCTCATCACCCGCTATTAGTTCAGTAGTTCTTAAAGCCTTCTGCGTTCAAGTCTTCACCGTGGGAAGGAAAGTAGGCTACACATCGCCGATGCGTTACCCAGGCCAGCAGAGCATGAATAAAAGAAATACGCGACAGGTGTTTAATCAGCATTGGATTTGCTGTAACCGTGCATCTGACGGAACATCGATGCTCCCTGGGTTCGTAAATATTGACGTTTTGTTTTGTTTAGAATTATGCTATATCCATTTCAAGGTCATAGAAATGATATGCTACGCTAGCAAGTATCCAAGATAAATTGTGGTTTAGCCTTCTAGTGAAAAAGTAAAGTTAAATCACCGCTAATTATTCGCTTTTATTTTATTGTTTGTGTCTATAACATCACAAAACTCGGGGTGGGGGTGTTATATAACTGGCCATATTATTGGTAGACTAACAATATGGGTGGGGTTTAAGTTTCATATGCTAGTTGTAAATCATATGAAAATGTATGTTAATATCATTGTGGAATTTTAAGTGATTGTAAATATTTACCTCTTCCTGTAATATTACTATATAAATAGCGACTTTGTGTTGTGTGTTTAAGCCCAAGACTGCACATACAGAAAAGCGTATGCATTGCTGTGCTGTAAATTGCACTGAATCACTATGAGCAGATTGGTAGCCTAATTTTTTTTTTTTTGAATGTATAGTCATAAGGTTACAGTGCTAGAGTTCAATGGATCAGTCTGTGCACTGGCACTTCAAAATGAAGTGAGCATAGAGAAGGCAGAGGAAATGCTGTCCCTGACTTCAATGAAAGGCAAGAAAATATTTGAGTATTGATGTGTTGTAATCCATACAGGTCGCAATAATTAAGTACTCTTTCAGTACCCTACCCTATGTCTTTCATTTCTAATACATATGTCTTGTTCATTTTACATCAAAGAAAAATTTGATGACACCATGAGCATTACCTGAAAAAGACTGGCATGATTGAAATCCTTCTTTGCTTTTGTGAGGTGAGTCTATTACTTAAATAAAACCACTAGCATGAGAATTCCCACAAACTGGTCCTGCAGGAAACAGTGCTGTGTTACAGTGCTGAGATATGACAACACAGATGTGCGCATCTCAGAATATACCATGGGCTCCAGAATTATTGGCACCATTGACTGGCAATGCACAGAAAATACTTATATATATATGTGTGTGTGTGTGTGTGTCTGTGTGTGTGTGTGTATATATATATACATAGATGCATACATACAATCGGTGATCTATTTATAAGGTAGACCTGTACACCAGCTTGTTAATGCAAACTTTTAATCAGCCAATCATGTGGCAGCTCCTACATGCATTAAAGCAGCAGAAGTGGCCAAGAGGTTCAGCTGTTTTTGAGACCAAATGTCACAATGGTAGGATACATTATTTTCTTTTATCATTATTTTGGAGAAAGAATGCACTACACTACATCATTTTTGGCGAAGTGCTGTTTATTGGAATTTAGTGATCACTGTATGTCAACTTTTCAATAAAGAACTTACTTTTTTTGTTTGTTTAGTTTTTTTGTATGTGTCATTTTGTAATTTAATATTTTGTACGTTGTCGCCCCAAAATGAATAATAAGGTATCATTTTATTATGGGAACCATTTTGCCTCATGGTATATTTGGTAAATGGTAAATGGTAAAAATATTTGTGCGTACACAAAATGACTGGCTTGAAGGTGGCTTAGGGCAGGGGCATTATTTACTTTGATGTTCTACTGGAGTCCCTTGTGAATTTCTGAAATATTCATGAGGCATTGCATTAGTGACTCTAAAGACAAACCTTTCCAGTACCTCACAGTCATCACAATCAACATATTTTTAACAGTGTTTCCATAGGAAGTTTGATCTTGTACTGGAAAAATAGCTGGTTATGCTTCCGGTATTTTTTATGTTATACCTTCCCCAATAGGAAAGATTTTCCAGGCATCAGCAGCCATTAGTCCTCCAGCCTTACAGAAGGAACGGCATACTGGAATAGCTTGTCAGTCAGCGCCGAGAGCAATACTAGTTTGAACACAATATTGCTACTACCTTTGATATACAGTAAAACAATTTAAAAAATGATAATATTATCATTATCAAAATTATAATAATAAACTAAAGAAGTAGACCTTTTACATGTTTTGTAACTGCTACATTGGTAAGGACCCATGATTTGTTTTTATTGTACATTTTGATCATTGTAAATGTTTATTGTAAATGTGGCTTTTTCCCTGCCTGTGGAGTCAGAGGGAACACTGAAAAGTTGTTTAACAGACAGGACGGTTAACCTTTCAGTCCTCTCCTCAATCACCAGTGTTACAAGAATATCCCAAAGCACCCCATAGGCATATTACACACAACAAAGTACAGTTATACAGTTAAACAAACATGGATAATTACATTGGCAAAGCCTTGGGTGACAGAGAAAATAATTCAGTTATAATTCAATAAGACAGTTATACCCCCCCACCCCCCCACCAAAAACCACCACCACATCCAATACTGTGTTACTCTGCACCACATATCATGAAACTAAACTGGGTAAACTGGACATTAAGGGAGTGTACTTAACCTAGCCTGCCTTCTTAAAATGTGAATTACTACCAGCCTCAGCGGTATCAAATGCCTCCATATCCATGCTTTTTTTAAAATTGCACTTTAGTGATAAATCAATTCCAACACAGCAACACACTTCTTAGAATGTCACACCAACACTGTCGATAAAAATGTAGTTTCAGGAAGCTGAGTTGAGTTGAATAGGGAGTCGCTCATCGCAGTTAACTAAAGCACTTGATCTTACGTTTGTGGGGGAGGGTACCTCACACAGAGGACCATTATAGCAGAGCACATGAGGAACCACAGTTAGTCTGTGAAGTTCACACATGAGAAGAGACTTCAATGTCAACCCCAATGGCTCTCCTGGATTTCATTTGGTTACGTCGTTCATTGTACAGCACGGAATCATTACGTACAAGTAACCCCTTTGGCTTTAACCGCAGAAAGACTCCCATTTTCTCAAGGTTTTCACTGAAGTTTTGGCTTGTTTTTAAATGCAATCAGTCTTTTGCCTATGCTGCACTGGAATTCACACGCATTTCACACACGCATAACACATCACCCGTTAGTTCATTAGCAAGCACACGCTTTCCCTCGACGCAAAGAAGGGAGCATTTCAAACTGCACTCGATCAAAAAACATCTAAAATAAATACAATAATACAATGCGAGAACAAAGAATATATGTATACTATTTCATATCAACTTCCTTCATTCTCACATTGTAATAAAACAATATGGCATGTGCCTCATTACTTTTGTTTGGTCAATTACAAAACATTCAAAAAGTGAACTTCAGTTTTGTGTCAGATCAGGACATACAGAGGCAAAAATGTGAAATGTCGTTCCTATTAAAACAGGCTTGGCAAAATCAGGGTTACGCTACATCTGAGAGAGACATGCAACCTGCACGGTCAACCGCAGGCCTCTAATACTGTGTTTAAGTGGTATTAGTCCTATGAAAAACTAGAACAGATTTTGTACATGAAGGGTCGTCCCAGATGGCAGTGAGGAGTCTCTTAAAAAGAAATTAAGATGATAAACAGCCTCTGTGGTAACCTTGTGTAGTCTTGCAAAGTTTGGCATTGTGATAATGAAGGCATAGTTTATTCTCCAGGGCTCACGTCGACTCCAGCACAGACACAACTACAGCCGGGCAAGGACAGGTTTCTGGGCAGGAACCTTACCCCCTGTGAGGTAGACCAAGGAGGGAAATTGAAGCAACCGGTCAGAACCGGTTCTGTTTCTGACCGGACAGTTTAAACACAGACATTGTATCTGAAGTACTGCTAATGTTACAGTGTTCCAGCGTGTAATCTGGGTCAGAACAATGCAAAGTTTATGTAGGCCACCAGACTGAATTATAACAGGAGAGGAAAGTGTGAAAACCTTAAACGGTTTTTGAAAGTTTAAAAACATATTTTACAGAAGAGTAAAATGGCACAGTACATCTTACAGTCACAGTTTATAATAAATTGGTAATCAGAGAAAAGTCTGAACAAAAATCGACCTTGTAAAACATGAACAAGAACTTTGTAATAACAAATTTATCAAATTAATGAATTGTGTCTAATCATTCTTACCGAGTGTGTCTTCTATTGCCTTCACGGCCATTGTGTTCACTTTGAGAGTAACTTGATCGGCCCTGAAAAGAAAGGAAATAATGGATCAGGTTGAAGAACTCCATCACCTTTTCCACTCCAGCAGGAACACAGATGGTAACTGCCTGGCCGTTGGCACAGGGGCACACGTGTAGCACACATCCAATCATTTTTCATCTCGTATTAGTTCCTCACATGCCGACAGCTGCCCGTAGACAGCTTGGCTCGACGGAAAACTTACGCTTTAACCTTTCTTAGAGCGCTCATCCTCAGCAAGGCGGCGAGAGCGTTCTTCTGCAGGTCAGAAGAAAGAGCTTCGTAGCACTTTAGGCCCTCTGGACAAAGAGAAAAACACGAAAAACCATAAACAAACATTCCCAACAGCCAGCAAGGCCTCCCTTTGCCTCCTTGCTGTTTGGCAGGTTTGAAATGGAAAGGAAAATGGAACTTTGGAAGGCATTAGCCTGCGTTAGCGTGGGGGAGAGCGGGTAAACTGTTAAAATGTCCGATACTGCAGCCTCCGGTGGCATGTTAACGCAGCGGAGCCCCACGGACTCGGCGATAAAAGGCCTCGGGCAGCAGGGGCACCTGACAGGATGCGCTTGACGGCGAAGCTGCGGACAGCGGGGATGTACTGTTTCTCCGTCAGGCCCTCGCTGGCCTCCTCGCTGAAGTAGCGACACACCACCTGCAGGAGTGGAGAGGAGAGGAGAGGGGGCAACGGAAATCAATGAGCGGTGCTGAGAGCCTAACGTGCACTGGGCACACATAACCACACCCTTCCCACAATCCCTCACACTGACAATCTGAGCGCTCGCATCGCATGGCTCCAAATCGCACATTTTGGACTTCTCAGAACTGACCTCCGAGAAGAAGCTGCAATTTCATGTGCCATTTTGTTGTGGCGGTGACACTATAGAAAACACAGATGACCATTTAAAATACCATTGAATGTTCAAGCATTAGCAGTTAAGCCGCCCTAGTAGTCTGCTCCAAACATGCACCTCAAGTCTTCGCTGAAAAACGCCATACAAACAAAATTGGATTGAACTGAAAGTACACCTCTCCCAGTGTGTGCACCTCCAGCTAATTAGACTAAACGGGCGTTCTGAGAAAGCGTCTCCTCCACCATATGACTGAGGCGGCCGAGAGAAAAGGCTCGTTGTGTCAGCACACTCGCGTCTGTACCTGGTACCCCTGGAGGAAGGGCTCCAGCATGCCGCTGAGGAAGGACAGGATGGGCTGGCCTCTTTCCGTCACCACCAGGTCCTGCTGCAGCATCTGGATGGCACCACACTTCAACAGCAGGTAGCAGCCCTCCTCAAAGTCCTGCCGGGGGGGAAGAACGGGGTCTGAGAACAGTGGCTCTCCGGTGACCGAAAGAGAAAGGAGGGATACTTTCGTTCTGGACAAGTGCTGTTGAGAAAGTTGGGGACTCTTCTGTAAGCCTTCAAGGTATGTTTTTTTAACTATGTAATGCTGATGTAACAATCACTACAGGCAATTGAAAGCAACTGATTTCTAGAACATTGACAAGTTCTTTTTTTATTTTTTTTATTCTATTCCAAAGAACCTACTCTTCAAAGAGTTAAGGACCCGTGCTGGAATTGTTGTGGTGTCTACAGAGCTGCCTGCAGATACACCCTGCTCCCGCAGCATACACCACTGTATCAGGCTCCTTACACACACTAGCACTAGTTAAACTGAATGGAAGAGGAAGTTACGGTTGGGATTAAAGGATGAAGCCCAGTACCTGTACAGAGGCTCCTGGACAGAGGATGAACTCGTTTGAAAAAACATTCCGGAGGTACAGGAAGGAGCTATAGACATCATCTACAACATGAAGCAAAATATTAGCATGTTACCAGAAGCACGATGAGCCTAGGACAGGGGTCTGCAAGAGAACCACAGGTTCTGCTGGATTCTCATTGTTCCTCTTCAGTTGTTTACACAGTTAACTCCCTTCACCTGGTTATACTTGAATCTAAATATGATGGTGATCTTACAGCACTGGTGAAAACAAAACCCAACAGACCATGTGGCTCTCCATAACCGGTGTTGCAGACCATTGGCCTAGGAGTTTCTTTTCTGAATAAAATAACCTACTGTTCACATAAGCAAGAAAAACACTAATACTATTGCAACTAAACTTGCTGAATGCAAGCACTGCTGAATTAAATTGAACTGAATTCATTCCATCATCTTAACAAAAAGGTGTCTTGTAAGCAAAAATCTTGCGTGGCGGGCAAATAAGTTTAGTGCGTTAAGCGGAGAAAAATGAAAATTTGACAGCAAACTCCACCAAACCAAATTTTTGTTTGACAGACTTCTCTAAAGATCTAAAGCTATCCCTTTGAGGTTTTCTTAGAGCAATGGTTCTGTCACATTTCATTTCTGTCTTCAAGAGTGAACATCACGGAAAGTAATCTACTTCAGTCTAAATAAGAATGGCTTATATCCAGCGACTATCACAAGAAAAATTCCATCCACTGAATCTATTAAATGCACCACCGTACTGGTGTGGGAAGATGTCAAAGAAAATATTTGATCGCTAAGGAGTATGCTGTCTAATCTGCATTTATCTACAGTGCTCCCTTTTAACATAATAACCGTTTTTTAAGAAGTGAGTCTACTGTGCTAACAGCAATTACCCATTCTTCAATCATCGCCTCCGTATTTCTGCTGAGCACCGTTCCCTCGTAATACCGCTACAGAATACACACAGAACACTCATGCCCCTCTCCGAGCTGACGGACCACTGCTGCCCTTTCCCTGCTCAGAGGTGGTGGAGTGCAGCAGCCCTGCTCCTCCCCTGCTTCATGCCCACACTTCCTGGAGCTACAGATACATCACCTTACCCCTCTAAAACCCAACTATATTTTCCCTCATTTGGACTTCCTACTTTTCCAGCTAGTTTACTACCTTAACTGTAACCGGTTTAACCCATTTGAATAGCTGAAATAGATTTCTTGTTACATTTCTGTAACATCCATTCTACCGTCTACACCTTGCCGAATAGCGGAGGATGGGATCCCCCTCTACAGCAAGATTTTTCTCACCTCTGTTTGAAGGTTTTTTTTGGAACCTGGTCATTGCCATTCTTGTGCTCTACAGTTACTCTGTAAAGTCTCTTTGTAACAGTCTTCTGTAAAAAGCTCTATACAAATACAGCTGAACTGAACTGAACTGACCGTTCCTGGAGGTATTAGCAGTCTCCAGGGCGACCGCCACCAAGGCGGGTCTGAGGAAGACGTGCAGGACCTGGTTCCTGTAGGAGGCGCAGGAGAGCACGCCGACGGCCTGGTCAAACAGCGCCTCTTCTGGGCTTGCCGGGTCCTGCGGCCCCTCCAGCAGCCGAACCCGCCCCCCCGTTGCCTGGACCAGGCCGTGGTGGAGCGCCAGGCTGGAGGCCACCACCTTATCGGCGGGCGTTTGGTCTGGGGGTGGAAGGGAGTGACGGTTAATCCGGGGTGACAAGCGAGCGGAGGTTCGGCATAGCGCGCGGCGGCGATTAATCCACGCAGTCGGCCGTGTCCCGCCAATACGCTGGGACCTGTCAGTCAGAGCCCTCTAAGGACCATGGTACCATCTGCGTTCGGTTCCCCCTTCTCCCCCCCCTGCCCCTCCCCCGTTGGGGAGCTTATTATAGCACTCTCTCAACTGCTCTACATTCAAACTTTCTCCTAATGCCATCACAGAAGCGGCGTGTGAAACGTCCCCTTTAATTACTCAAGGACGCACACCGCCCCTGCGAAACACTCCCAGTTATCGTGTAAACGGATGAATGGATAGGATATCTGCCATTGAACAGAGGTTGGAAGACTGAGGCAAAGGCTTTGATTTTTGACACCCGTGTAATACAAACGGCTCGTGGCAAACGACAATCCCAGAGTAAACAAATAGGATTCTGCATAAAAAATGTGACTGACATCATTGAAAATGCTATTTTCTTATACGTCATATGTACCACTCTGTAGGGTGGACACAAAGCCTAAGGGTATGGTAATATGCACTTTGTTGAAAAGAGCCAGTTAATTATTTGACACTTATGCAGCTTACAGCAAAGGGCTGGTGTCTGCTTAATTATGCAATCTGTCTAGTACAGACATATTAATATAGGCTCATAAACTGAATGTAGATGTAGATGTAGAACAGGTGCCAGCAACTCCTGGAGAGCCAGTAGCCAGTGTGTCTGCAGGTTTTTTGGGGCATCCTTTAAATTAGCCGTCATTCTTGGAAACCAGGTGTGAGGACTACATGACTTAAATTAAGCAGTGCTGAAACACAATAAAACTAGTCCTGTAATTAAGTTATTCACCCAATAATTCACCCATAATTCACCCATGATGTGCACATACACATGACGTGCTGAGACCTCGCAGCCCAAACGGTTAAGTCAATCAACCAATCGATTTGACGATCCCTGTGCTAAATAAGCGTAGCGTTAGGGCATCGTACCATCCAGTCAAGGACCGTGATTTGACGATCCCTGTGCTAAATAAACCTTACCATTAGCGCATCGTACCAGGCCAGTCGAGGACCGTGATTTGACGATCCCTGTGCTAAATAAACCTGAGCATTAGCAAATCGTACCAGGCCAGTCGAGGACTGTGATTTGACGATCCCTGTGCTAAATAAACCTGAGCATTAGCGCATCGTACCAGGCCAGTCGAGGAAGGCTCCGAACGCCCCGGCCAGGCCTCGGAGCCAGACCGTCTGCTTCGTGAGCAGCTCCAGGTCCAGCCCGTCCAGGTTCTGCATGAGCACGGCGGCGATCAGGACCCAGGGCCGCAGCACCATGTTCTCCTCCTGCCTGCGCACCAGCATGTAGGCCGTGTCGTTCACGAAGCTCTGCGTCTCCTCGCTCGACTTCCTGGGAATGTACCTGCAAAAAGCGTTCGGGTTTTCTGAGCGGGTTAAGACACAGACTCAGCCTCTGACCCGGATGCTAGAGAGAGATGGGGACAAAATGAGATCGGTTTTAAAGCTCAGCTCAATACACGATTCTATCAGCGTTTTCTCTTATTTATATGTAAATTCTGCATCTCCAATCTCACCAAAATTTTGGCTGTCCAACTTGCAAACTATGTAGAAGTAGGCATCCTTTTCCCACAAGCATTATTTCACACCACAGCCGTGAGCCAGGCACACAGAGCAGGGGTGGAGGAGACCCATTCATACGCATGCTCGAGAGCTAGCAATGTGAAACCCAGACAGCCATGAACAGAAGTTGCTTGAACAATAAACAAAGCTATATCCCCACCGACTGTATCCCACCTATATCCCTCCCATCCCTCTGAGCGCTGCCGGCCAGAGTCAGCACTCGGATTCAGGTCGGATTCAGTCCAGGATGGTGGTGCTCACTCGTGCACTCTGCCAATAGCAATAACCCTATGATCCTCATCTCCGTCATGGTTCTTTCTCTAGTCGTGTAATTTTCTAGAGTTTTCCCACAGGCTGGTGTGTACCTGGGAATCAGGTTGTACTCGGACCGGTTGATCCTGCCCTGGGCCAGGCTGCGGACAGACACGGGCTGGCCGAAGTAAACGTGTATGCTGCCGTAATCTTCGCTGAGGATCCGACGAGCTTTCAGCAGTCCCTGAAAACAACCCAACCGCCATATAATTACATCACTGTGGCCTGAACTCAATCGGCACTAATCTGAACTTATCTTTAATAGCACACAGTAAACAGTTTGCCGATTTCAAGCACACTCAAGGACAGTGGTACTGCTGGGTTTCACTCGTTCCCCATTAAAAGCGGCGCTGTGGGTGGCGGCGAGCTCCTCGACCGTCACGCTAGCTGATGAGATGACGAGTGTGACAGCTGGACTTCGGGGGGGGAGCAGGGAGGCGAAACCGTTGACCACGGGTGTCAAACTCAATTCCAGGCGGGCGTCGCACAGGCTACTTTTCGTTCCAACCGATTCCCCTTCCCAAATGAAATCAAATCTTCCAATTAGCTAGGCACACTTCTATCCATGCGTATCTCACAATACGGCACAGTTTCCCAGTACAGGGCAAGAAATACAATCTGAGGCTGTGGTTTAGCAGCCAGAGTAATGCTAAGAATGTCTCATACAGGCGAGGATTAAGCTCGCTAAGCGACTGTGAGCAGGGGTTGGAGTAAATACCAGGATCACCAGTCCCTCAGGGGACGTGGGACTAACTTACCGAGGTAGACTCTTTGGGTTTGGGGACCCCCAGGAGCTCACGGGCATACAGCGTCTCCTCCAGAACCCTCTCATAGCTGATGCTAATCGGTACCAAGCTGACGTCAAACACTTCCCCCTTAAAGAAGGGGTCCATTACGATATTCAACAGGCCTAACAAAGAGACAACAGAGGACAGAATCATGAGAAATCTGCCACGGATATTAATATCTTGATAAGCAATAAGTGGCAATTCTACAAAACATCTCTGGCTATTTTGATGTTAGCCAGTTCTTTCTTTTTCCTCCTCAGTAACAGTCCAAAACATTGAAATTTCAATTTACCAAGGTTGCTTTTAACTTTGGAGTGCACTTCCAAACTAAATATTTAAAAATGAACAAAGTTCAGGTCAGCTTCGCATTTTAATTCAATACATAACTGTTTAGTGTAATATAGATGTGAGATTTGAAAACGTACTAGCTTATACAAAATTATAGATGTACTGTATATCGATATAATCACTAAGACAACACAGGAAATTAGGCAATGAAAAGCTTATATTGCCACATCATACTTCCTTCTTGAGAAATACATGCATGAGTCAGCACTGACCCGCAACAAACTTGAAATTAAGCCAGTGTGCAGGGTTCTCAGCAGTGCCCTGTTGAAATGAGAGAACACTGTCCCCAAACTGTCCACAGTGCTTACTATACTTACCCAATTTAGGGGTCAGTGATTTGCATGTACGACTTCTCGTCCCTTCTAAGAAAAACTCAATTGGGGCATATCCATTCTGGGAAAGAAAGAATATCAGATACCAGAAAATACACAAATACACAAACAGACATTAACAGATTAAACCAATACCATGATTTACAATAAAATAAATGATTAATCAATTGGAAACTTGGAAACACAATTTCCCGGAAAACTCCTGAAATGCTGACAGAATGAGGCCTCCTCTTGTGGTCATATGCGGTACTGTCTTTCTGACAGAAATTTGCTTTAATCTGACCATTGAGTCCTGGAGTCTCTTTTGCAATTCCAATGTAATCAGTATAAAGACAAAAGTCAAAGATCACTTTCAGAGCAGTATTTTTAACAACTGACAGCTTATTTTTGCTGATAAGGTTCATGCAATGCCTTATCTACACTTAACCTTCAGGCTTCCTACCTACTACACTTTGTTTTGTCTTCAGTTCAATGCCTTTTTTAAATACAGGATGTAACAATGGTTTTACTGTAATTTCACCAATCGTACAATTTCACTGACGAAAGACAGCACTATCAAGTCATCTTATGCGATGTTCCCAAAGCCAGCCTTTGTGGCCTTTTAATGCATTCTGTGGTTTATCACCATTACTGCATTCCATTTACCCTGAGCATTGTCTTGACATATTCTGAAAAAACGGCCCAATATAGTTTGTCCCCTCCAAATGACCGTCGGATGAAGAAAGCGCCAGACATCCGCAGCATCTCACCGACAAACTTCATGCCAAGGAAGTCTGTAAGACGTAACAAAGTTGTATAAAATCACCGATCAGATACAAGCACAACTCTCTTTAAAACGGCTAAGCATGTGAAACTACACTGCTAGCAGTAAAGCACATTTGGAATGGTGCACTAAAAGTGACTAACAGCTTCATTTTCAGAACAGAATTCAATCAGAATTCAAACAGGCTGCACATTAAACAGTAAACACCACATCTACACACACTTACAGTAGCCGCCCTCCAATCAGAATGAATGTGCTTAGATCTCTGATAAGTTCTGGATTCCAGAAGATGCATTCCGGGCTGCATTCCGGAGCCTCCACTCACCCATTCCTGCAGCGATGACCGGCAGGGCCAGGTCATAGGTGTAGAGGACGTATGACATCATGAGGAAGTCGATGTAACTACGGTGACTGGGCAGCAGCACCACTGGGTGCTCGTGAATGGCCTGCTGCAGCTGAGGGGGGGGAAACGGCAGTTATGTTAGCAGCTGGAGTGGACATGACAGTCATCATCTCACTACTGGTGTGTCAACAGTTAATATGAATTCTGCTAGACCAGAGAGCTGCCCAACCCTGTACCTGGAGATCTAGCCTCCAGTAGGTTTTCACTCCAACCATACAAACCGCACCTCTTTAAACACCTCGAGATCTCATTCAAGGGCTAACTAGTCGAATCAGGTGGGCCAAATTAGGGTTGAAATGAAAACCTAAGGGATGGCAGATCTCCAGGAACACAGTTGGGCAGTCCTGTGCCAGACTGTGACCCCTGTGGGGGTCCAAAGCTGCGAAATCTTGCAAAACACATTGAAACTGGACTTTCCTCTAGGGCCCTGAACATACTTGCCCGGGGTTTGATTTGCACTTCATTGTATGTTGCTCTGGAAAAGAGTGTCTGCTGAATGCCTGTAATGTAATATAGCATCCGCCGTACGTAGACTGGTGTTTGGACTGTGCCTGAGGTGGCAGGGCGACTCACTCTCTGGATGCCCTCCTCGTTGACGCGGACACTCTGGAAGAGGGCCTTGAAGGCTTTGCTGAGCGTGAAGGCGAAGAAGCGGATCGTGCTGAGCTGCAGCCGCTGGGCCATCTCCTCCAGGATGGCCAGCGCCTCTTCCTGAACGATGTCCGGGGTCTCCCCCATCTCCTTCGACACCTGGGCGCACACGTCATTATTACGGTTAGTTAACCTAACCATGAGACACCATGGTTCCATGGAATACCATTCAGCCTTGACAGGGCACTGGTGGACAAACAAGTTTAATTTCCAGGAAAGATACCACACCCATATTTTTTGTGGGGAAGGGCTCTTGCTAGATGTACACCGGCAAGTACAATCTAGTCGTGTTTTTAATTATTTTTTCACGGATTCCCATTCAATCAGAGAATCTGATTAAGCACTAAATCAGCTGCTTTTTTGGGAAACAACTGAATGAAAACGGAAGATGCCTGGTGCCAGTACAAATATATAAAAAAGATAAATTTCCACATATTCCTGTTTGTTAACATAAAATATAATTACAATATAATTGCTGTATAACAAGTTGCACATATTTCAAAAAGCACTCAGTTTGTATACACACAGACACAACACACACAGAGATGCACGAAACAAAATTACTGCATGCCTCAGACTACCGTGTTTTCTTTTCTATATACAAACCCAGAGTCAGACAGTCGGTCCCAATTTGCAATCGTACCTGATTAATAACATAGCGGACTTGTTCAGACTGAAGAACGATGGTCTTGAGAGTGCTCGCTTTGCATGGAGTCATGCCCTTGTAGAGGACTGGCGTGTAACATCTCAGGGCATATCTTAAGTCACTGGAGTTCCTCCTCTCGTCCAGGATATCCTCAAAGTCGTCCCTCTTCTTTAAAGCTGGGTCCCTTTGCTGCACAGACGCAAGTGTCATACATAGCTTACGGACTAGTTAACGTAAGCCAAAACGCACCATTTAGCTAGCCAAACATTTCTGTCTGTAGCTATTACACATCCAGCTAGCTACGTTTGATGACACACACTGGACTTTAATATTCGCTAAAATTCAAGTAGTTATACAGTATCTTTAAGCTAGCATGCTAACCGGTTGATTGCAAGATATTGCTGTTCAAGTTACTTCAACAATTTGGCAATACTTACTGAATACAGGGCTTTTGATGCCATTGCTAATAATGAAAAAAGTCCAAATACGGACCCTGTCTGTACTGTAACTACGCAGTGCTGTGCAATGAAGTTACAATGTCAAATCTAAAACAAACTTTGTGATTTTCGAAAACCAGAAACAGACTAATTCACATGTTTGGGCGGCGCCGTTCTGTCAGGAGAGCCACGGCTTTCAGCGTTCTATGGCGTAATCACGCAGCCTCCCACGTACGGTGGCCTGGGAAAGCCATACTAACGCCGGCTTCCGCTTGGCAACAACACGTGAGAATCATTGCAAGCTAACAAGAACAGAAACTTGAATAGTAGTTTTTAGCTTGCATAAAATAACATAGTAGCTAGCTGTCAAAATGAGTCTAAACACTGACGACGATGGAGGAGCAGACTCAGATAATATTTTTTTAGACGATGTATTAAATCGGCTGTACGATTTTGGTAAGTGTATCTATTTATCAATTTACGGTAAGCTTGCCTTCGATTATAGATGACTTAGAAGTGAGGCCAGTGGTGTAACCAAAATGAATAATTCTCATGAAAGGTATGTTATCTTTGTATCTAGCTTGCTTGTGACGTTAGCTGAAACAATTTTGCCAGATACAGCTGTTGCGTTGGTTTTGATATGTAAGTAGCACCGAGGGATATTGTGCTTGCCGGTGGAGACGTATATAGCTACTGGCTATATGAAATGTCGTCGATTTAAGTGTTTTAATTAAAATGCTGTCCTAACTACTTCATTAAATATTTCCCCTTAGGGGATGGGCCACAAGAGAAAAGGAAAAAGAAATCGCTAAAAACCAAGAGAAAGAAGTCACATGAAGAAGTGGAGTACACCTCTGTTGACAGTGGCCACGCCAGCAAGGACGGTGGTCTGGACTGCACAAATTCACTGGAACGGAATATCGCTGTGACTTCAGTTCCCGTCCCAGAATCCTGCAAAGTTGGGAACACAACTCAGGCCACCAAGAGGCCTGCACAAGTAGAGGTTGTGACGTTTCAGAACCCCTTAAAGAAAAAGAAAACGAAAACTATTCCAACCCCCGAAATAAAGGTATAGTGTATTTTCTTCTTTTACCATTATTTCGGAAAAATAACACATCATTATTGTCTGAGTGTACTACTGTGTGTTTATTGGAATGTAGTGATCAGTGTATGTTAACTTTGAATTAATAGCTTTTTGTTTTTTTGGTCACTCTAAATATTCAATTACTGTTCTTTAAATTGAAAGGCCTAATTGTGATTATTGGGTATGTGTTTTTCTTTGTATACTGTATTTGTTATTTTGTATAACCTTGCTACCCCACAATGACCCCACCCCATCAAAGTAATTTTCTGGGAACAAATCCTTGTCATTTTGCTTTGTGGCATATTTGATTTTACATTGTCCACAAGGACTGGCACAAAAGCACAGAAGCTCTTGTAACTTGGGTCCTTGTGCCCTTGGCACTGGTTAGACACTATTAGCTGCCTTGAAGGTGTGGGGGTGGGATGTTATTTACTTTGATGTTCTACTGGAGTCTCTTATGACTTCATGAAATATTCATTATGCATTAGTGACCCTCCAGGCAGACCTCTCCAGTCCCTGATGGAGTCATCACGATCATAACAAATTTCTAACACTCAGGAAATTGGATCTCATACTGGGCAAATAGCTGGATATGCTTCTGGTATTTATAGTGTTTGGGATTCTGGATGTGTTAATAATTTTATACAGTCAAAATGTAACTGAAATGCAGGTAAAAAAATAAAAAAATAAATAAAAAAGTGCCTGGCATTTGGTGTTTCAGTTCATTTTGCTTGTTTTGCAGTTTTTTGTGCAATTACACTTTCAGTAATAATGACTTCTGTCTTTTTTTCAGCCTCCTGCTGCAGATGAGAAGAAGGTAGTAGACCAAAAAGACTTGGGCCTAAGTCTAGAAAAGGTGAATAAATTCATCATAACATTACTATTACTGTAGGAATAATTGCCAATTTGTGGAATAAAATGTCAGACAATCATTCTGTCTGAAAATCCCTGTTATGGAAATACCTTGCTGGAAATAGGTATTTAATTGTCCTTCCTGTTGTTTAAGGCACGTTTGGAGGTTCACCGGTTTGGAATCACCGGGTACCAGAAGGAGCAGCAGCGGCTTTTCGAACAAGAACGAGCCATCATGCTGGGAGCCAGGGTAAGGCGTCCAGAATATCAGAATGAGTACATCAGCCATGGACGTAAAGAGCTTTGAAGGTCTCATGTTGTACACCTTTCCAGAGTTTTACTTTATCAAGGACAGGCTGTTTTAGTGACTGTGTCTTTAAAGCTCATTAATATCAGTGAACCTTCGTTCTGATTGGCTGGCTAGCTCCAATTAACTGAATGTGTTCTGTGCCGAGCACTTTGATTTGTTTCGGCCACAAGGTGTGGCGTCTGGGTTTATTTGGGGGCTGTGTGTTTTGATACTTTCACAGTGCTTTTATAACACCTTCAACTCCTTTATAATCCCCATAGCAAGCGAAATGTCATTTTAAACACAAGTGCACTGTATACAAACCAATTTAACAAGGCTCACAGGACAAGAAAAGATGCATTGTGATCTTCTCGCATTCTTTTTTGATTTTGTTGAAGATGCTGTTTAGCACCAAGTTAATACATGTGGTCAGGCAAACTGAGTCAGCAAAACCTAATGGCTTGTGTCCTCCGCAGCCCCCGAGGAAACAATACGTCAATTACAAAGCCTACCAGCAAATGATAAAGGACAAGAAGCAGAAAGCAAAGGAAGAGCCAAACTTGGTGAGTGTAGGCATATCACTTTGCCCTAGCTTTGCTACTTGTCCCTTTGCTACCAATATAAATGTTAATCCTCTACCACTAGTGTACAACCTGATCTCCTTTGAAGCTGTTGGAATTTAAATGATACATGGTCACATGATATGGCAGCCATATTGTTTATGCTGGCATGCATCTTTAAATGACCTCATTATTAGAACATGATAATCATGGTGATGTTTTCGTTCTAGTGGTAAAATGTGTGCTGGAAGCCCAATGTATTGTTGCAAAAACTGTAGGCTTTGTACTATATGCTTGTCAGGTTTTTGTTTGGTATTTTATGACTTATGAAACGTGAGGCCACATGTAGGAGTAGGAGTATTTAACTGTTCTCACATTTTTTCCCAGGATAATAAGAAAAAGAAGAATAAAAAAGAGAGTAAAGAAAGGTAAGTGAAAGTTTGTGGTCTTATTTCCAGGCAGTAAAGTTGTTCATAATGTGTCACATTAGGATAATTATTTATCCTTCATGCAGCATGATGAGTTCAGTCTGTTTACACAGAACATTAACAGATTAAGTCCTTGAAATAACATTTCTCAATGAAAATATAAGTGTTAATAAGAGTGTACTTCCTTTTCTACCAAAAAATCATAATTCCAAGTTAATGTGATATTTATCTCTAGCCATGTTATGATTTAACATTGTATTTTTTGTTTTTTGCAGAGGTGAGAAGAGGAAGTCTTCTAGTTCAATACCAACAGGCCAGGTGGGCCGGTTTAAAAATGGAATGCTGACGTTGAGTTCCAAGGAAATACAAATGATAAAGACCTCAAAAGTAATAAAATGAAAATGACTGAGAAAAACTATGACTGTGTTGTGCGTGCATGCCTTGGTGTGTCTATGCCTTGCAACTGAGACTGTCCCAAAAAAACAGGCTTAGAGCTGCTTCCCATGAATCGGATCAAGTGAGAGAGGCCTATTTATATGCCATCACAATTTATTCATTTTCAAAACGAAAAAAGACATTGCTTTTCTTTTACACTATATAGTATGAAAACAATGCCATTACAATGCATTTCATATACAAACCACTGGAGAATACAAAACGTTTACATTTCAGGAGAAATTATAACTAAATAAATACACAGAATTCTAGAAAAAAAGTACAGCTTTTGTGAACACATAGAGGACACCAATGCTATGGTGTCCGGTGGGACTGTCTGGCATTCCTGGGTGCCTGGTGGTATGTACGAGGCCTAGTTCTCTGGTAAACTGTTGCAGAAAGAGGACACGATGGGCCCCAGGGTCTTATCAGTGTGCTTCTCTGTAGATTCTCGCATTGAAAACCCTCTCACCGATTCTGCAGTGTCTCAACAGCAAGGGTAGATAAACTAACTCTTGATGGTGTCACTGCTGCAACATGTACATTTCTAAAAACTAAATATACATATAAAAATAAATAACATGAAATAAATACATATGTATAAAGTCTGCTATGGAGGAGGATCCTCTCGATTCAAATGATAAAGATTTTAATCGCACAACACTGGCTGTTTCTAGCACCGTTTTTTAGTCGGATGTTCACATTCAAAAGCAAGCTACCGTGTGGAAATAAAATGCATGCCAAACACACCACTACATGACATTTAGAGGAGAAGGAAAGCTTCTATTTGCATCACTACTAAGGTCGCTGTGAGTTTTGGGTTTTCTCTGAGCCTGTGTATGGGCCCTGCTGCAGGTGCCATACCAGACTGATAAACATTTCTTCCTCGACAGGAAGTGGAGTGCTCATTGCAACCCCAGTGCTCTCTGGGTAATGCTCTGTTGCACTATAAATACTGTATGCAGCTTTGCTGCCTTAAGACCTCCATGTCAAATGACTTTTCCCCTTCTTCATCTTTAATTCTTAGAATTCTACACAACAGTTTGTTCTACACAACTGATCAATCAGAAGAAGAGTTAATCTGTTCTACTTTATTGTACATCTTTATCTTTTAATGTACGATACAGTTGCCCTGATCAAAGAAACAAACAGCATTGGAATCGTTTGATGTAAATTTCCTGAATAGCTCATTCATTTAAAAAGAGTAGGATATATCCTTGCAAAAGATTAAATTACATGTCTAGGGGGTGAAAGCAAGGGTTTAATGTTAACTACGTACAGGTTAAAAAAAATGTTTTAGCATTTTACCATAGGGAGAACTTGAATTATTCACCAGAAATGTAACAAGTCCATTCTTCCGATGCAAGAAGCAACTTTGGTATGCTTAATCCAAACAATAATATTCCCAATGTGGATTAAGGACAGATTTTTTAACGCACAGCATGCATAACTTTCAGAAATGTACACTCCCACTCATCACAATGTGGATTACTTCTTTTTTTCTTTTTTTTAAACTGAAAAATAATTTTGGGAGATGCCTGGTGAATTAAAAATGAAAATCCTAACATTTCGGAAACAATATTTTAAAGGGACTGAAATCCTGAAAGTGTCAATCCTTAAATTGTGGAAACATTACGGTTCCCACTAACCCTTGTTTCAATGTCTTGCGCTGTACTTTTTTTATCCTTGAAAAGATACATAAAATATCAGTGAATCACAGTGGGGCAGTACCTCTGTAAAGACCAGGTCTAGTACTGCATCGAGTCTCTCTCATACTGCCAATGAGTAATCAATCCACTCATCCAGTGAAACTCGAGTAATCAAAATGGCAGACATCCATGAGTAGAGGCACAGTATGCATATGTGATCAGTGACCACATAGCTTTACAGAGAATCTGTACATAATATATAAAGGAATATGCAATCTGTGCATATGGGTTTAGGCAAATTGGGACATCTAGAGTAGAATTCCTTGCATGTACTTTTCCCATAACTGATGAGCAGAATGTCTTTATGGCTTGAGCCAGTCTGGTTGGTCCAGGACAACACAATTGCCTATCCATGATTGGTGTATATTTACATGCCTGTTTGGCATAGGCAGAATTGCATTCTACCCAATGTTGTGCTAGTTTGATTCTCAGCTCTTCTGTGATTGGAATATCTTGTAAACGTCATTGACTGTCTTAAACTGAAGGAACAGCATGTCTTATGGTTCAGTTTGTGTGTGTATGTGTGTGTGTGTGTGTACTGTACGTGTCTCTGCCACAGCTTTAAATTTTCAAATGTAAACTCGGTAATTTTAAGTTCTGGTCTCTGCTGTTTGGAGGTATTTAAATGAACAATCGCCTGAGAACACTATACAGACTTGTTCACATCAAGTTTTTTTTTGTTTGTTTAAGTCCCCTGTTTTTAATGCCAAGGTCTAGGACTGAACTACAGCTAAACGTCCACCATAGGTGTGTAATATAAATCACAATCTAAACGTTTAAATGGGAGCATTTGCGTATTATTTACAGAATGAGGTCTCCGATTTAATTAGTCCACTTAAAATTCATGCTCAGGACAAAGAATCTTCACTCAGTCTCATGGCGATATATACAGCAGTGTAACATGCAAACATGACCTTACAGAATTTCATCAATCAATGATCTGAATAACGGGTTTTGCAATGGCTTTTCATTTAAACATCATTGACCTTCAAGAGGGCATAACATATTTGCTTGCCTCCTTATGAAAACAAGCCTAACATGTGGGACAAGTGCACAAGGAAAAAATATATTTCGTATTGATTTTGATTTGCAGAGCTGGGAATTCTTGGGATTTTATCTAAATCACTTGCATCTGGTTTCATAAAGAGGGCAGGACATTCTTGCTTTAGTTGTTTGCATGCCCATTGATTAACCACATAATATAAACTATAATACAAATGTGTACTCTGAGGGTCTAATATCCCTTGTGAGTTTTTTATATGCTGTATTTACTTCCTAGCAGAGAGTCCATCTTGAGCTCTGTAGTACATCGCATTCCTTGCTTAGAGATCACAGGCATAGATTGTGAAACCCAAGCAGACATGACACTCAGAGCAACCTTACTTCTGCTTCTCTCTTCACTCCTTCCCTCTCTCTCTTAAGTAGTGTTACTGTATTTCTCCTTTTGATTATTGAATATTTACATATGTGCTCTACCAAGTGCTGTAACAGGTAGCATCTGAGAAAGTCTTGTGTTTGTTTGCCACCTTTGTTTCCCAGACGCTTTTGATAACATATAAACAATGCAGACAACACAATTATTTTATATTTTATGAACCTGAGATAAGTTGATCGTTAGAATTATAGGGCACTTCTAGTCTGTAGTTGCTATTTTCGGATGTAGACTGAGTCCCAGACTGCTTCCTCATTCCCTGCTGATCCCAGTGCACTGATCAGCCAATGAACACTCCCTTAGGTGTGATAACTGTCAATCAGATAGCAGGGTGATGACTTGGGATCAGGGGTGTCAGGAGCAAGAGAGCAGTTTTAAAAATATGAAAGGACTATGTTGTGATTTGTAATCACATATCATTGAATTATTGATCGTTTGATTGACTGAGATGTAATTGGCTGTTTTACCATTGAGGTCTAAAAAAACACCAATGAACATAGTATATAGCGATGTATGAGTCTTAAACCTCCCACCACGGTGTTGTTAGCAGACGTTGAACACGGTACAGATCTGATTGGGGCTTGCGAAGCGCCAGTTTGAAATTGACTGTTTTATCCAAGGTCCCCTTAAGCAGTTATGGCTGCTGCATATTCTTTGGCACATCCAGGCCTGTCGACAGCGTGACCTGTAAAGAAAACACAGAATCCAGCTGAATCCAGGTGTCACAAAAGTACAGTGATCTGTTTTCATCTCCGTGTTCCAGGTCTACTTTACCAGGCACCGTTTAACTGGAATTTCTGAAAGGTGACTGAGGTTGGTTCACAAGAATGCAGGCAGCCATTAGTAATTTGTCAGTAGATCAGTGCAAAAGCTGTCTCAAGAGAAGGGTTGGCAAGAAGTTAAAATCCACCAGCTAACATGTTATTCAGTCACGTATCCCTCAAAAACTACACCACATCTACTTTTTTTTAAAATGCGAAGCACCTCATAGACCTGGCTTGTATCTCACTTTCTCACACACTCACTCACACTTATCAGGCTGAAAATATCCTCCACAAGGGGGAGCAATTGGTGCTTATGGTGCTTTGCATCAATGACACAGTGTGTCCTTCTATTCTTAGTAGTGATAACGATTGCACAAAACAATTTCATGCAAATGTAAGTTCAAATTCAATGGGCGTATGAAATTATACTGTACTTTGTAGATATACTGAAATGGCTCTCCCCAGGGCACGGTTTAAGCTGGGCTGCAGGTCTCCGGTGTGGACCCACCTGGACATTCCTGTTGAGGCTGACGGCGGGCATGAAGACGCCCTCCATGTTCTCGAAGGCCACGGGCCCGTGCTGCTCCTTGTTGATGAAGAAGGTGAGCGTGTGCTTGTTCAGGTCCAGCAGGATGCCCACGGTCGAGCCCTTAGCGATGCCACCCTCCGCCCTGGAAACCAGAACCAACACTGTCATGGTGCCCAGGCCAGGACCTGCTCAGGCCTCCGCTTTTCAGAACAGCATTAAGCTGCACTTTCATGTTCTACACACAATTTAAGAGTTCACTGGGAGTGAATGCAAAAGGTCAATGGAAGAAAGGAACACCTGCTTAATTGTGTCCTTCAAAGCTATGGACCAAGCAGGTGGCTTGTGAGTAGAGAGTCTGCTCCCATACACACCCTGGCCTTTGGTGGGAAGTGGTCATTAGTAGAGTTTCCATATAATTTTGTTAATGGCTTGAGCTGGTCAAATGTCAGCTGCAGAAAGCATTTTGTTCAATTAAGAAAAAAGACAAGCTGCCTGATTGTGTGTAAATGGGGAGTAGTTTATCGTGAATTAAATGTAAAAGACATACATATTACAATCAGTTGGAAGTTTTCACATACAAAATGGATGCCAGATTAAACTCCATGCAACGGCATGCCTTTTTCATGGTCTTGTTCATATGTGGACATGTATGGGAAAATATTAAAACACTCTTCGCTCAAGCCAGAATTGCACTATGGAAACTCCACTATATACACACAATACTCTGCCCTATCTGTACTTTCTTTATAAGGAATAACTGGAACTGTTCTTATCCTAGATGGAACTACAGGACTCTATGGGAATTGCAGAAACTACGAAATAAGACAAAACGAGCAGAAGGGGAATATTTTCCTTGGATGATTACCTGCCGTATATATCTACCTGGTACTTTAATGACTGAAATGTATGGGTGATTTGCAGATCTTACACTCCAGTGTGACAGCTGACAGGAAGAAAAATAATGAGGATGAAAAGCAATAAAGGTGAAACGCAGCAAGAACCAAATAAAATGGAGACGTAAAGAGAACAGAGAAATCAATTCTGCTTCCCCCCTGTTGTTCTACTGCTATGGCACATTTCAGTCTTCATTTAAAATGAGTACAGTGTATGCCTAGTGGCAAGCAGAGGGATTAAACAAAGCAAATGAAAGGTTAAAAAAGTACAGTTAAAGAAAAATACATTTCTCAAAGCAGCGCCATGCAGAGACCTTTTGAGGGGAAGCTGCTAAAGTGAGAAAACATCAGTCACTTGGGGCAGGCGCTTGGGCACCTGGAATGTTCCTGCCTCAAAGACTTAGCGTGGAATTAGCATGAGTGGTTGTAGTCCAGCGGGGGAACGTACCTGCTGGTGTGGGAGTTGTTGTGCATGAACCAGCTGCGGTTGTTGTCCACGTACATGGCCCAGGCCTTGTCGTCTTTCCCCAGCATCATGTCCTTCATGGTGTTGATGCGAGCCACGCCAAAGGCGGGGTCGGGGTGGTTGTCGTAGCGGTCCACGCACAGCTCCCAGTAGTGCACGCCTTTGGAGAAGGCGGCTGTTCCCAGCACCACGCGGTCGTCATAGCTGTTGCAGCTGACCGTCTGGTTGTCGTTGGTCAGCACTATGTCCCTGTGAGCGGAGGTGGCGTCAAAGGTGAACCACGCCACTGGAGGGGAGTAAAGAGGGATCGTCAGGTCAGGCAAGGGCAGCCCAGAGAACTACATTTCCAATACTGAGCATGGGAGTGAACTCACAAGATGGACGCCGACAACACAATATCAGATCTTTGTCAATAGCTACAGCTATTGTCAAACATAAGTCATGCACTCTGGTAGCGAAAAGGCTGATCCGCTCAACCCGTATTAAGCACCGAAGAACCAGACCAAAGATGACGCATGAAATATTAACTCAACCCGTAATGAAATATTAAGCTTGATGTGCTGATTTAAAAGTCAAGCACCAGACTAATTTTCATTTGCCCATAAGGCACTGCTGTATCAAATCATTCCACTGCATTGCTCTAATTAACAGAGTCCTCAGAGATGTTGGAATAAACAGTTATCTGGAACACCACAGGGCTTTTGGCTAATAAATATGAATGTGTTATCGTTACAATTGGCAGACTCAGTGCTGGAACCTCCCATACACTCTTTGTTTTTCTGTGATTTCCTGGAGCTGACTTTCATCCGAGGGCTGTATCGGTTGTCACCAGTCGAAGCCTTTCCACCACATTGGATCTTATGTATTAATCAATGGCGTCGACAGCACGTTCCGTTTCTCTCTCCAGACCTGGCAGACAGTATCAATTACTCCCTGGCACACGGTTTCTGTGAGGGACTGCTTCACTGCGAGATAATCTCAGCTGCCAAACGGTATCAGAACATCAGCTCCAGCCCAATATGTACTGCCCCCAGCTAGTCCGGGCTTAAGGGAATGCACTGGCTCCATCAATATTGCTTGGATGTGAGGCAAAAACTAAAATTGGACTAAAATCGAAGGTTCCTGGAGGCTTCCAGGTCCCAGAGTAGGCGCCAAGCAGAGGACAATGACAGACCGCATCAATCACATTTCATCAAGAAGCGGGAATAAAATAGCATTTCAATGGACATGTACCAAAGAGAAACAGAACACCAGCGTGATAAAGAGTAGGAACAGCAACAGAGACCTCCCAATGGAGTTACTCAGAGTATAGAGTATCCCTAAGCATTAATTAAGATTTCCGTTTATTCCCAGGTTTTGTTTAAAATCCCTTCCCCCCCCAAAAGGACGAGGCCCCACTCTCATCTGGCACATCAGCAATCATAGGGGGAGGGGGGCGGAAGCGACTCACCGTCGGAGGTCTTCAGGATGACGGTCTTGCTGTAGGGCCCCACTCCTGTGGAGTTGTAAGCTTTCACACGTGCGTTGTAGGAGCTGTTGAAATGGAGCCCGTCCACTGTGCACACGGTCTCCTTTCCAACGTACACCTCCTGGGAGACACACATGCACGGCCATCTTGCGGTTCATCGAATGTTGTATAAACAGAGAAGGCATGCCAGAGAGGAGAGGCTTGTTCTGCTGTCTAAAAATCACATTGGAGAATATTTGCTGAAGATTCGCTTTGGTATCCATATGGTCAGATCCTGGATACTTTATATCTCCTCAAGGTTCCAGCTGGAAACATGTTTCCAGTGATATACTACAGAACGCCCATTGGCAGCAGTGCTGTCCTTGATCATGCGCCATCTTGACCGTTCATAAGATGAAATAAATGGGAAGAATTAAGCTTCAAGGACAGAAGGCAGAACGCCAGAACTTTCTGTGGTTAGAATATGTGAGCTGCCCATCTGGTTGGTCTACAGAATCAGTTCCACACAGTGATTTTAGGAAGGCCTGTAGGGTAGTGGTTAAGGTACATGACTGGGACCCGCAAGGTCGGTGGTTCCATCCCCAGATTGTATCTTGCTTAATCTAATCAACTGTACGTTGCTCTGGATAAAAGCGTCTGCAAAATGCCATTAATGTAATGATAAGCTGATTAGTCTACAGAATCAGCTCCACACAGTGATACGTTCATTAGCCTACAGAATCAGCTCCACACAGTGATAAGTTCATTAGCCTACAGAATCAGCTCCACATGGTGATAACCTGATTAGCCTACAGAATCAGCTCCACACAGTGATAAATTCATTAGCCTACAGAATCAGCTCCACATGGTGATAACCTGATTAGTCTACAGAATCAGCTCCACATAGTGATAACCTGATTAGTCTACAGAATCAGCTCCACACAGTGATGAAATGTTGTGGATGTGCTCACCCTGTACTGGCCGCCATTGCCATCGTCCAGCTCCAGCACATAGGCTTCGATTGGGACGGAGGGACCTGCAGTTACCCTCCAAGCCAGGGTGGCGCTGTTGTTTCGGGTGCAGCATTTCTCCAGCTGCAGCAGGGGCGCGGGTGGCACATTCAGGGCCTCCACTGAAAGAGAACACGCCGAGCGCCAAGCCCACCCCCCCACTGAAAGTCAGAACGGTTTTCCGCACCCGGGGACGTGAGAAATTGAATGTGATAAGTGCGGAGACATGCAAGGGAAGAGAGCACTTTTCATGACACCGTTTATCCCCCTTAGCGTGGCGGTGTGTGAGCCGTGTGAACGTGTAATTATGGCAGCTGTGAAGTACCTCCTGTGCTTTCCGCCACTTTCAGTCCACCTGCATGCTTTTGTTTCAATAATGGAGTCTCCTGAAAATCTGAAACATGATAGTGCATCAAATCGCTTCCTGCGAACAGCTGTTCAAAATGTTAATTACACTACGGGAATGTCATATAGCTTCACCGTTAATGCATTTTTTGATATATTGGTATCTGTGGGCTTTAGAGTCTCCAGATTCAGTGTATTCTCTGTAATCCTCCGCTGACTCTCCTTGGCGACTGTTGAAATGCGTTCCTGTGTTGAACATAAGGCGCTTTAGCTCTATTCTATTATGGCCAGTAACTGACGCCAATTTTCGTGGTATATTTTCCCCCTGGAATAAGAATATGTTAACATATGGGAAATTATTCACCCAATATGCTTAGTTTCCATGTATCCAATGTATGTTATGTTGAACTGTGAAATGATGTGCTCTCTTGAAATGCATGTCATGCATCACAATAGATTTAGAGCAAGTGATTTCACATCACAGTGATTTAAAGTACACACATATATAATGCACGTACAGACATGTAACATTACGTTTTGGTAAAGATGTGGAGAGAAGAGTCTCCTGGGATCCACGTGAACACGTTACCTGTGCATATGGGCACATAAACGGGCCGAAATCGTTCCAGGCGAGGAGTTTTTTTCTGGTCAGGCGCTCAGTATAATTAGACTTGCTCACATCAATTAAGTATTCATTGTGAACCAATGAGACATTCCTGGCCAGGTTCACAAAGCAATTCTACCCTTTTGCCAAAGCATTTAGCACAGACTCAGCCCAGCTGACACATGCCTCACAAGAGATGGATTCGCCACTGGAACTAGGGAATAACAATATAATTAAAGCAGTATCGCCCTCGGTAACACAGGTTTGCATGTTCGATTTATTGTGCTTAGCTGTTTACGTGTATTGCGCTGAGGTGGTTAAATGTCTAGAGTCTGGTGTATGCCCATTTTAAGCAGTCTATAGCTTGCAATTAAAGATACAACACATAACATTGTAAGCAGAAACAGAATACATCACGCAAACAGAGACAAGAGCAAGCTGGATATGATCAACAAATAATCAGCATTACAATCAGACAGTTTGACATTCGCTTTATTGTCATGCACTGTTGCACTGTGAGGTTAACTTGGGGATGGGCAACTCCAGTGATTTGGGACCATTACATTCGTTACTGATAACCACATAGGCCTCCAGGTAAGATGGCTTCACACAAAAATCAACCACCAGATGAACAGCTGTGGCAGAATAGGCCAGCTGACACTGATGCTCTCACAGACTAGAATAGCCCATCCCTGGTTTAGTTTACAAAAGTGATAACAGTAAAATGTAGTCAAAACTCTTTGGTTGCCTGCAACATTCTTAGCTGGAGTTTAAACCTCAGGTTTAAACCCCCTAGACCAGAGAACTGCATTACATCTGTAACAGTGAATCCTTATTTCACAGATTCAGATAGCTGTCCCAGTTCTAATGAAGACTGGAATGAATGAACAGGATGTGCCACCATGAGGCTCTGACCTTTAGCCTGGATGAAGTCTAGCTGGTGAATGGCCTGCAGCAGAGGGTCAGTGTTCACACTCAGGTCAAATTCTGGGCCGACCTTGGGCTCCAGGGCCCCCTTCACCCACTGGTCCTGGGATGATTGCACCCTCTTGATCAAGGCGTCTGAGATCTAGAGACCATCGTAAAAAAAAAAAACCCTTGTTGACTCCAAATTAATTTGAGCTTGTTCTGAGTTCTGTGCTTTCACGCTCCCGTTCTCTTTCCTATTCTTATGGGAAGCAGAGACCTTTTCCCCACTGATTCCTTGCTTTTTTTCTGTTAGATTCATAAGGACACATTTGTGGGCCAAAAAATGAATGGGAATGTTTCTAAACGTTCAACATGCAGTGAGAAAGGAACTCAGAAGGCAGTGAACGAATGCCATTCAGAATAGAATGACATGTAAAATTCATAGTAAAATGAAGTACTGGATGACCTTCCATTATGTATCAAACTTCATTATTCATGAACATGTCAGTGCGAGCCCCACTTCACAATCAGTCATTCATGGTCAGAAAACGTGAGGGGAACCAACAATGAAGTCATTGTAAATATTTGATCAATACTGCTTTGGTTCTATCAGAGGTTGCAGGCTTTGACATTGGTGGACGCTGGCTGTATGAGTCGGAGAGAAAATGCAGTCTGCTGTCTCCGTACCTGCAGGAAGCCACTGGGGTCGTTCTCTTTGATCACCTCCAGGCAGTACTCCATCATTCCCGTGGTCTGACGCAGCTTCATGGTGCAGTGAGTGATCTGGTCGCGTACCACCTACAACCCAGCACAAGCAACATCAACCGTGCCCCCAACCCCCCTAATTCAGACATCAGACATACCTCAACCAGGCTAAAGTGAGGCAGCATCTCGAGAGGACACTGAAGCAGACATCAAAGCATGCAGTCTGCCAGTTGTTCACCGCCAAAGAACATTTAAACACAAGGAGCTACTCTAGCAGGGTTAGCTTGGCTAGTTCGCTAGTAAAAGCACAGTGAAGTGCAGCAAAGCGAAGGCTTGTAGCAGGTTACCGTGACAACGCTCCCTGATGACATAATCCTCTAGTTCAAAATAACGTTGTTGTCCTTGGCTTGGGGCGTTTTCGCCGGGTAACGCATTTGTCTATGAAGTGAGACCTATTTTAACAAATCTTTTAATCCCTTACACTACCGGCCTTCAATATGCCATTTTCAAGATTGGTAATCAAGTACTGTAGTTATAGAAGAATGCCGTTTGCCTAAAAGGCACTGTACTTCTCTCTTCTCTGCCTCTGAGAATAATATAGTGTACATGCCAATGTCCCCACCCTGTTTCAGAAGAAAATGTGGAACATAATGAAAACGTTTAGCATTTTAATTTATTATTTCCCACTGTAATAACAGAGACCTCAAGTCTCACACATTATGTGTTGGTCTCAGATATTAAGAGTAATCTCACGCTTGCATGGCCCGCTCATAAAATGTCACACATATCAATCAAACACCCCCTCCACACCCTGTCAACATCAACATCTTCACTCCCAAGCCTTCCTCCCACCCATTTCCTGAGGAAAAGCCATTTATTTAGCCAATTAGCTTAATCATGGGAATTGCTGAACCTTGATATCTCTGTAGTAAAGCGTGATGCTGAGATGTCAACATCACACCTAAAAGCACTACTCCGCACAAATGTCACAATTGAAAAAGCCTGGCTGAAGAAGGCAGAAATTCAGGTTTTCAGTTCATTCAAGTAATCGCATTCAAGGAGTTCAAGAAATGGTACAAAACATGTGATTCATATTCTTCTGAAGCAAAACTCAAAAAAACTTTTATGTGTAAGGTCAAATTGACCCCAACAGTTTTAATTGACACAACATTATTGCAATAGAAACATTTTGACACTTGAAGGCTAAGAAAATGCAATATGCTCTCTGTATATTCAAGTACAATATATTATATAGATTTTACAAAGATTCACAAATACTCTGCTTTAAAATACCGTGCTATATTTTAGAAAGTGCCTATGTTTTTTATTGTAATGATTACAGGTAGTGCCATTATGCTTTGCAGAATAATTCTCTGCTCATACCATCCATCCATCCATCCATTATCTTAACCCGCTTATCCTGAACAGGGTCGCAGGGGGGCTGGAGCCTATCCCAGCATACATTGGGTGAAAGACAGGAATAAACCCTGGACAGGTCGCCAGTCCATCGCAGGGCACACACACCATTCACTCACACACTCATACCTATGGCCAATTTAAACTCTCCAATCAGCCGAACCTGCATGTCTTTGGACTGTGGGAGGAAACCGGAGTACCCGGAGGAAACCCACGCAGACACGGGGAGAACATGCAAACTCCGCACAGAGAGGCCCCGGCCGATGGGGATTCAAACCCAGGACCTCCTTGCTGTGAGGCGGCAGTGCTACCCACTGCACCATCCGTGCTGCTCATGCCACACACAAGAAATATGTTTTTTTTCTGGCATACATTGGGGATTGGCACTCATAAAGCCACACAAAATGTAATTTCCCCCAGAATGTGAACTGTGGCGAAAGACAGCCAGAAATAAACACTCCTGACAGTCTACTGACTCGGAAAAAAATGAATTAGAGTAGAAAATGACATCCACTGTCAGGCTGACACAACCACAACACTACACACCATTAAACATGAAGAAACAAATGTCACCCTTTGGCCATTTCGTTTGATAAACTGTAGCTATTTGCTATTTTGGTCACAGTTTCATAGATTTGCACACTGCTGGATGAGTCAAGTGAAGCAAAACCCCACCATCTATAAATCTATGTCAACCTGACAATGACAGCCAGGTTACATATTTTTGGGTTTATTCTGGACATACGTTAAAGTAAACATGTAAGCAGTACTTTGTTTACATTATAATGAAAGTACAGCCTGCACACCAAAACCCAATATAATTCTTTATTAGTATCAGACAACGATTTGACCCATAGTGGATCTTCTTCAATTATATTGAGTTTGGGTGTGCAGACTGTACTTTCATTATAATAGCTACTACCCTATTGCCTTGCACCCTGGTCGATGTGGATATCTCTATATTATTTCATTTTGTTTATATTGCCACCTTTTTGCTATTTTTGGATGCCTTAAACCTGAAAAATGATTCACATTCAGTGTTGCCGAGGTAATCGCCGTTTTGGCAGACAGCTTGGCCGTGTTGGTGGAAGCCCTTTTCAGCTTTCCTCCCCAGCCCTGGTTAATGACAGCAGCTGTTCTCTGGGGTCCCAGTCCACCCGGCCAGCACGATGAGCTGGGCACGGCTCCATATGACCCACTGAGAGATTAATCCTGCCCGCATTCTGCGCCTCATCTCGGCCAGGGATCCACCGAGAGAGAGGGAGGCCCAGAGCTGGCTGTGGAAATCTAAATCCACAATGGAGAAAGGGCTACTCTCCTGGACCGCTCTCAGTATTAACAAAGGGAGAAAGAGTTAGTCTAAACATAAGCACTATGTGTTTTGATTTTCCCTTTTAATTTTGCATGAGTAAGATCTGTATCCAGCCAGCTTTAGAAATAGTACCCCTCTTACTTGATATTTCAGACACAATTTTGAAACCAACATCAGCCTTTCTTTGTTTTTGTTTTTTTAAATATATCAATTTATTTGAATCGATAAGAAATACTGAAGGTCCTAGCGGAAAAGTGTCAATAAATATTGAGTTCCCTCAGCGTCTGGCCTGTTCAACGCGGAGACCTACCTTCAGCTTGTACTCGCGCTCCTTGGTGACCTTGGTGAGGAGCTTGGCTTTCTGTCGCGTGAGCGCATCGATGAGCGCGTCACACTGAGCCACCAGGCACGCCTCGAACTCCACTCCGTTCTCCTGCGGGGGACGCAGAGACGGGTCAGCCGCCTAACCGCACCGGGCAGAGGCACCGGGAAGAACCGCGCGCGGTAGCCGCTAATACCAGTAAATCTTCATTGCCGCGGGAAATCAATAATTGATGCGGAAGGAGATAAGGTACGAACCTTCAAAGTCTAATCTGGCAGAACAGACTCTTCAAAGCTAAGGATGAAGGCAGCATTGAGACGTTTGAGAGCGGGGTCGTGTTTTACACTAAACAGATCCCATCAAACCGGAATAAAAGCCTTTATAAGTGCGTTGCGAGCGCTGATGGGATGTGGCAGCGCAGTGAGATTATAAAAGCCTAAATTGTCTGTGTGTCCCAGGAGAACATTACAGCAAGGCGGGCGCAATATCTCATCCCAGTGTGGACTCAAGCAGATTCATGTCTTCCTTCTGGGCAATAAAAAGTGCTTTAGATGTACTGACAGTCCAGAAATGAAAGTCCTCCACCCCACCCCTTTAATCCCACGAGTTTCCCACAAATGAAATTATTATAGTGAAGTGACATACTGTAGCCTCTACTTCTCTGTTGACTCCATTCATATAATTATTTTTAACAATAAAGTATAACATGGTTACAAATGTAAAATGGGTCAAATTAATTTTAACAAATTGAGAGCAAATTTTACCAAGCAAAACAAAATGACCATATGAACAATAATACAAATACTAAAACCATGGATATACATAATTTCATTAAAGCAAAGAAATATTATGTTTGCATTCAAAACGCTTAATCTTAATCATCTTTTGTCCAGAACCTTAGATAACAAAAATAAAACACATCCATCACTTCAACACACAATGGTTATAAATTAAACAGACCCATACACTTCAACTCCATTGGTCACACTCACTCACATGGAATTTATACTTCATGCTTTATTATAACTGTCATTGGGATTAATTATATCAAAGATTAATTATAGAACTAGTCACAGCGTGGAGTCAGCGCAGCGTATTACCTGTATCTGCTGAAGCATGTTCTTCAGCTGAACCAGAAACTCTTTGGCATCCTTGGCTTTGTCTGACACTCCACTCAGAGCTTGGGAGAGCTGACACTGTAAGACATTAAAAGGTAATGATGAACTAATTTACAGTTAAACACCCACAGCACATAAGTATCTGTCAAATCTTTTTTTTTTGGGCCATTTTGTGTCTCCCCACCAATCTCTCTCCCCACCAATCTCTCTCTCTCTCTCTCTCTCTCTCTCTCTCTCTCTCTCTCTCTCTCTCCCCATCACTTCACTGACACAGGCTATAAAGAGAGAGACACAGGGCATGAGATCATTGTGGATAATGGTTCAGTAACCATTAATAATAATTTGCATTAAAGTCCACCCACACACTGAAGACCTACTCCTCTCAAAATGTCTGCATCTGGCAATTTAAACTTTTTTTTTTTACATAGGTTTAGCACACATTGCCTGCGCTAAACCTACAGTATGTAATGGTTTGTGCATGTACATTATCTTAGCCTAAATGTGCTCAAACACAGATAGTGTTTATAAACACACACCCTGCTGCGATCGATTTGGCCCAGCTCCACCCCCCTCCCGCTCCTGTCCACACCTGCTCCGCTATCGCTGCGCTTCTCTGAGCCACCGAATGTCAGGAGGACCCCAAACCGAGCCAGCCCTCCCCGGTCCCTTAATGCACCATCTGGACCGGCAAGCTGGCCGTACCCCTAACAAGCGGATGAGCGATTTCCCCTCGCACACAACCAGACCTCCGCCGAGACAATGCAAACGCACGGGCCGCTGACTTCGCCGGTGCTACGCTGCGACATCACCACAACGGACAGAGAGTCCCGCTATGTGAGGGGAATCCATTCATTTAAACATTTGTATTGCGTTTAATTTATTTCATTTGACGATTCGTTTAAGTCCGAACGTTAATCACGTCCAATTAAGCGCTAATTAAACATCAACCTTTTTAAGATTTCCATCCGGCTTTGATCCGGGTGTCGGCGGCATGGTTTTGATCAGATTTAATGAGTCTGATTAAAAGGTGCTGTAATTGTCTTGTGCTGAGATATTATGTAGTTCTGCTGGGTGATTAAAAACGGGAATGAGACGCAGAAGGCCTGGCAGCATTGGAGGACTACAGCTGGACACACCACCAGTCTCCATGTGGAGAGGCCTGCTGCTGGGAGTGATAGACTATCCCATACCAGGCCCCAACAGAGAGGGAAAACAGCCTTAATATCTGGCTACAATACTGCCACTAAGTAGAAACAGAAAACAATATGATTCAAATCAAGCAGTTATAATAAATATGGAGGTATCTAGACAGCCTGTACGCTGCATACCAAATTATTTTCTCATTAAAGTATTCTGGAAAAGCTTTAATTTTCTACTATTTCATCAATAATATGAAGTCATCCCATCCACTGAGTAATCCACTGAGTCTTAATATTTACAATAAAGCATCCATACAATGATCACAGGATGTGTGTAAAAAAACAAGCAGTCAAGGTGGCTGGCTGGGCATAATTAATTCTCAGGACACTGAGCAGGGATTCGGTCCGGCTGTGAAACAATACAAATCTGCGTTGATCAAAGAGGCGATGACCTTGATTCCTGCAAGTCCTTGGGGACCTGCCAGGAGGAGTGGGTCAGAGAATCCCACATCGAACATCCCACTCCCAAACACGCTGCAGCTGTGTCATTAATGCTGCACATCTGGAGCAAATCTCAACCAATCTCACGCTCTCTCTCTCTTGCTCTATCATATACACACTCTCTCTCATATACTCTCTCTATCATACACACTCTCTCTATCTCTCTCTCACACACACAAACACATACTCTCTCCCCTTCACTCTCTCTTTCTCTCTGTCACACACCCACACACACTCTCTCCTGCTCCCTCTCTTTCTTTCTTTCTCTCCCTCTATCGCACACACATACTCACTCTCTCCCCTTCACCCTCTCTCTCCCTCCCTCTATCTCACTTCCTCACTCTTTCTCTCTGTCTCTCCAATTTATTGAGGCCTTCTCTAGGTGTGGGTAAATTCAGCCTCAGGCAATGCGACTGTGTATTTCTGCTTTATGTGTGCATGCATGGTCATAACGCATAAGTGAAACAGTACATGAATCATAAGATGTAGAGAGCCAAATATTGAATAACCAAAGGCTGCCGTAGCAACCGAATTAAAGAAATCTGTGCGAACAGTACAAGTGCTGTCACTGTAAAAACCCTGCATGTGATTATAATTAACCACTTTTCATGTATACTTAAAAGCAGTCCCTCAACAACATTTGCAATATTGATGGGATTTGCCCACATTAATACATGTATGAATATGAAGTACACAGGCCAATGACTTGAAAGAAAACTGAATGACGCCATTCAGAAGACTCAAATCAATATGTAAGGGCAGATGGGTACATGCATGTTTTTCAATCCTTGAAAGAGAGGTTATTTCAGACATCACAGGGGGATGGTGGGAGAGTGAGGTGTTTCGTAGGAGATGGTGAGATATGCACCAAGGCAACGCTGGCTAGCTGGTAGACAGCTATTTGTACTAACTGCACAACTTGCCAGAAGCGCATTCTTAATACCACATGAATTTTTCATATTGCACTCAGAGCAGCGTTAATAAGAGAAATAGCAATCAAAGCAATACTTTTGCAATCACTGAAGTTGCCACTTGGGCTCATTGTCCTGTGGATTATTCATGTAGTAGCCATTTTGAGTATCCGTGGAAATAGAGAGGAAATGTGGACAGTGCTTCAAACTCAAGTCTCGACTTAGACGAGAGAGACATCATCTGGGGCCCTTCACAATGAACACAAAATGGTGGAATGACAGATCTCCAGCCCTGGTTAGCACTTGCCTGGAAACAGCACACTACTGTAAGCCAATCACTGAGCCATTAAGATCTGGGCTGAAGAGAAGTGTCCATGCCTCAGTCAACTCATTATGGAACGTGTTTATACTATACATAGTATGATGGGAATTCAGAAACATTAACCTACATTTCCACTGCTGTGTAACATTGAGCCGTTTGTAACTTAATCATACTACGAATAATAATTTGTTATTTACTTGGTGCTTTTATCCAAAGTTGATTAGACTAAGCAGGAGACAATCCTCTCTCGAGCAATGCAGGTTAAGTGCCTCGCTCCAGGGCCCAACGGCGGTGCGGATCTTATTGTGGCTACATCAGGGCTTGAACCACCTACGTTCCAGGTCCCAGTCATGTACCTTTGCCACTAGGCTGCCTTAAGGTAACAGGGAAACTTTTCGGCAGTCATAGCACTCATAGCAATGAGATTAATCCTGCTCTGTGCCGTAACTGGACCTCTGAGTCAATACCCCACATCTTCACATCACAAGTGTCGATATGTCCTGAGAGAATTTTGGCAGTCCTACACAACTGTTCTTCTACAATTTTCCCATGATTCATTATTATGCAAACCAAAACCACACTGTAAAACAAACACCACAGTGTCAGATTTGCAATAAACTGTCACAGGACATCCACATTAGAAATGTATTTAGTTTATAAAGGTCCAGGGCTCAAAAAGTAAAAGTCCTACCATGTGTTTATTCCACCCATGAACTCAGCCAGCTGATTTAACTAATTAGATCTACCTCCTGACTGAATAATTGTGCTAATTAGCAAATCTGGGTGACAAACACCCAAAACCTTGATTTTCCACCTCCATCAACAAGACTAAAATGTGTTGTTAATGAGAGAGGTCAGAGGAGAAGGGCCGGGCTGGTCAAAGCTGATAGGAAGGCGACAGAAACGCAAATAACCACACATTACAACAGTGGTATGCAGAAGAGCAACTCTGAACACACAACGCGTCAAACCTCTAAGTGGATAGGGTACAGCAGCATGAAACGTACTCTGACATCTTGAGGATCCAAACAAAAAAAAACGGGATGTGACAGTGTGCTAGAATACCAGCAAACTGAGATTTTCTCAGTAAGAGAAAGAAGCATGTATGACAAGCCTGTGGCATTTGAAAACAGCCTCAAGCCCTCACACACTCCAACGCCCTGAAAAAAAACCTGCAGTCAACTCTCGGTTGCAGTGGCTGTGGGTCAAACACAGTGAGTCAGCTCCGGACAAATGGGCCAGTCTAAATTTGGGTCTGTTCCACCGAACTCTCCTCTTAAGGCCTGCCAGCACACTAAGCTATACGCATGGCACATCTCCACAATAGAGATGACTGTTGCCTCTAAGCCAGCATCCATCTGTGACAATCAAACACTCCACGGAGGGACACTTTTCCCTAATGAGGCGACAAGCGCTAGCAGTCAGATCTTCGTGTCTGTTCAATTTAGCCTTCTTTCAGCTCCTTAGCAGCATATGCAGAGCACACAGTAGAACGGATGGTAAAAATACTAAGCGGGCCATCTAAGGGCACATGCAGAACTACAGTGCCTGAAGTACATCACTGATTGCTGACCTTGTGAGGACCCCTGCCCAGCTCCTATTAATCCTGGATATCCTGCAGCAAACCCTAACCATAATTGGTGGCAATGGGCCACCAAAAGGTGGGACATGAAATTGAATGCATTTTTTTCCCCTTTCTCATTGCCATGGGCACCCTATGACTGTAATAAGAATTACTTTCCAGTGTATTTGCATCAAGGAAACAGGGGTGTGCAGTGACCTCTTCTGACACATGTGAAAAGTGTGGGAGGATGGGGCGGGGGGGGGGGGGGGGGTGGAATGAAGTAAAGGACCATATCTGTATAAATCAATTGTAAGCTACGTATATTCAATATGAAGGGGTTTTATTGTAGATAATGAATACTGTGATACAAAGTGTCCACTCGACACACTCGGGCCTAACTTCATAAGTACCCAGAAGTGACACGCCAAAAGAATGGGCTTATAGATTTACTCATCTGTTCCACCCTGCATTGTCACTTCCTGTCCAGTCACATCGATCAACAAAACCTCTCTCATTTCCTCGCTCTCTCCTCTCTCTAGCACACCACGCTCTGCTTCCTTACCCTACTCCACTGCTGCGGTCAATACACGTTCCCTTTCATTAAACACAGAACAAACCGGGTGACAAGGTGGGGCTTCATTGATCACTTTCTGTCCAGGCGAAAGTATACACTGCTCTTCCCTGGTTTTCTTATTCGTACTGCCCGTTATTTATTTACTGTGCTTCCTTGTATATGGATTTGTGTATGGTCCTTTGTGGGACAGGATGCTTAAGGTAAACACTTGCCTTTATAGTAAATATTCCCACTGTATAGCCAGCAGATTTATGGGAGTTAATGTCTGTAAACCAAATAGAGGATTTGATAATGAAACAGCACTTCAACTTCAATGTATAGTGACTAGATTCTTGCTTTTGTACTTGTTAAAGATCTCCCATTTTATTTTATATTTATTTCTTAATTATATCAATATGTAAGAAAGCAGTTTATTTGTAGAATTCATGTTTTGTGTTAAAAATTGAAGCTTGTTGAGCATATGGCCTGTTGAAAACTTAGCAGCAGCCCTTAATCAAGACATCCTAATCAGCCTTCATCTTCATGTAGTTCGTGTGGTTGAATCCATTGGGCAGATAATCCTGAACGTTAACCCATTCGTTCGTTTTAGATTAAAACCTCAAAGCCGAGAACGAGATCCATCTTGGGTACAGACGTCAACACACTGTCCAACGTACTTTACAGGCCTACTGAGCCTACAGAATTCCGTTGTTGTAGCCTAATCGAAGTATAAAAGTTTGAATTGGTGTTTACTCTAAGACTGCACAACAATGTAGGCCTAAATATGCAGCAACTTTGCCCTTCCAACGGAACAGAAACTGCACCGACACAAGCAGCCCCCACCTCCCTCCCACAGTCCTTACCTTGTGCTGTTTCCACATGGCACCCAGGGGTTTGACATCGTGTTTTCCGTGTTTGCCCTCCTCCAGGCACTGGAAACAGACTGGAATTTTGCAGTTGATGCAGTACATGCTATAGTTCTCCACGTCGTGGTCTGCACATGTTGCCAGCTTGCGAGCGGACGCCGCCGGCTGCTGCTGGCTAGCGCCTGCCACTTGCGTCGGAGGTACCAATCGATGCTTGGCCAGCGGTCCACGAGAAGGGTGGCATCGCTGCTGACAGGGTGTACAGTAGAAGACGTCGCACTGTTCGCACATCACGGTGGCTTCAACCGGGTTGCGGTCACACAACTGGCATTTCACCGCCACAGAACGGCTCTGCTGATAGCGTGAGACGATTGCCTCCAGCAGTCGGTTACGTGGGAAGCCCCTTAGCCCCCGCTCATCTAGAGAGACGCTGCGATGACAAAGGGGGCAGGTGATGGAGCAATGACGGTGCAACATAGCCGGAGGAAACACCCTTACCCCGTTTGGAGACTTCAGGCACGGCGTGTATGACCCATAGCCGCTGTCCGTTTCGCTATACATGCTCATTTTGTCCATATCAAGATAATCGTAATCCGAGTTCCCGGAGGCACGGCTATGCGGAGGTGTTTCACCCTCCGGGGTCTGTACAATGATGTTTCTGGCGCAAGCCAAGCAAACATTGTGAGAGCAAGGTAGAATGATGGGATCCTTGAATAAAGAACCGCAAACTGGGCATTTTAATTCTTCATCCATCTTGTCCATAAAATGCACACACTCACAACGCAAGAGCCCCGATCAACGATAACACACCAGCACTATTTGATACGGACAGCTCCCCTTCCCCACTCTACGCAAGCGCAATGTAAAGTGGGATTGTTGGTATTGTAGTCCACACATGTGGATAGTCGTTAGATTTTAGGCTACTTTGTCTCGCTGGTTATATTGGAATGTAAACTACAAGTCCCCTAATCCCCAAGAGCTCTAGCCAAAACCCACAAAATAGAATATAATTCATCGGCAGTGTGTATTATACAATTACGGTTTATCATAAGTATATAATTCAAATAAATTAGCCAGAAATTGTAAAGGGGAAATAAAGGCGAAGTAGGTCAGTGAAAATCCAAGACAATTTGATTTTGTAAAGGATTTTCAATTGGCTGTCCAGTTGTTAAATGAGAAAATATATTTATAAATGGCCATTAGCAGATGTAAAATTGTAAAAAAAAAAAAAAAAAATTTAAAAGATGAGTTTCTGGGGGAGATTTTAGATTACTGCCAGTAGGAAAATTATGCCAAAAATATAATTTCCATTATTTTAATATCGCCATATATCGCCATACATTCTGCACATAAGCTGCACCTCATATTTTTACAATGTTTATTTAGGTTTATAATATTCATGTATGATTTAGGCCTTCAATCATTCAAACGTAGGCTCAGGGAAGCCAGTACCCATGCTGGTATTAATTATAGAAATGCCCCTTCTGTGACATATGGAATAAGAATGAGAACACCTTGATTCTGATAGTTATAGTTGTAGTTGTAATAATCAAGAGGGAGCCCTATAAGTTTTTGCTGTATATTTTAAATAAAGAAATGTTCTACCATAGTAAGGCACTATAGTAAGGCACTAATCAGCATGCCTCCTCCACTGACGTGTGCCTGTAGACCTGGGTATAATTAAAATACATTGAGACAAGCTTCTTTCCCAATGCTTTTGGATGCTCTGAGATCTAGTCATGTGATTAGTCCAGACCTGTAAAACAGGGTCACAGGGGGGCTGGAGCCTATCCCAGCATACATTGGGTGAAAGGCAGGAATACACCCTGGACAGGTCGCCAGTCCATCACAGGGCACACACACCATTCAGTCACACACTCATACCTACGGGCAATTTAGACTCTCCAATCAGCTGAACCTGCATGTCTTTGGACTGTGGGAGGAAACCCATGCAGACACGGGGAGAACATGCAAACTCCACACAGAGAGGCCCCGACCGACAGGGATTCGAGCCCAGGACCTCCTTGCTGTGAGGCGGCAGTACTACCAACTGCACCATCCGTGCTGCCCCATTCTGACATTTGGTCTGAAAAACAGCTGAAACTATTAACCATGTCTGCATGCTTTTATGCATTTAGTTAATTCAATATTTGCATTAATAAGCTGGTGTAGAGGTGTACCTAATAAAGTGGTAATACAGTGTATATTATATCGGCTGAAGAATACATTCATTATTTCTAAAGATTAGTGACTGACCCAATATTGCATGTCATTCAAATTATGCAGTGTATACTGTATGTGGTTTGTAGTTTGGTATAAAGTGGAATTTGCCTTTACGTTTCTGCCATTTTACCCTGTATTATGGCAGACTACAATAAGAATATAAGCAAAACTACACAAATGACTGCTAGTATCTCAACTTATTATTGTTTCTAGCATTGGAGATGATCTCCAACCTTGAGTAGAGAAATGAGAGCACACCGGCGGCATTGCCCCTGAAAGCAGGATTCTTGCTGAAAACCCATGTGGATAGCAACACCAACACTGAAAGAAAGAATGGAGGTTCAATGACCCTTTGTGAATATTAGATCAAGGATCTGTTGTTGTGCAGAATCGGGTTATAACAATAAAAGACACAAAGGAATGATGAATTGAAATAACTCAGATGCATTCTTCCCAGAGGGCTTCTTGTTGGCAGCCATGTGCTTTTATCTCTTGCTTTCTCAAGACCGGGCTCTGTGAATGAACACAAGCTCAAAATGGAGACACGTGAAGTCTACTGCATGGGCATCAGGGAAATCTACACATAATGAGCGTGGCTGGTCGGCCTTACTGCGAGAAAGCAACCTCTGACGTCAGCCCTAGTTCAAATTAAAATAAAATAACAGGAAAATAATGATGTAAAAATACTATGTCACAATTATGGAAGCTATACAGTGTGAATTAGCCCCTGTATAATATTCTTGCATTAACATTGCAGGCTGTAACTGACAATTAAGCTTGGTTCTTGTGTTTACCTTGTCAAATGAAAGCTGTTTATCCAATCCCCACCAAACCGCATGACATCATCATTACAAAGTGAAAAGCATACAAAATAATCTCCATTCACAAAACTGAATATAGTATTTGGCCTGAAATTGTAGTTTCACAATTTGTATAAAGGAGGACTTCCTTAAGGCAACAATGTTCTCATAATAAACAAACCATCCTGCACTAGCAGGCTTGCAAAAAAGCAGTGAGAGGCAAAAAAGCAGTAATTTTCATAAAATTAGAAGCCAAATTGGCAACAGTTTCAACAGTTCAGCATTAAATGAGAAAAAAAAAAAAACATCCTTTGAAAATTAGACCAGTTTTTAATTTCTTCATACGCACAAAATACTCAGTCATGGTCACAATGCTTTGTTTCAACAATTAGTCATTTACAACAAAAATAAGGTCCAGTCAGAAAATGATTTCATTTATTTATTTACACTTAAAATCCTCCTTGATAATTTGAACATTTGGTTGAGTGAAGTCTAAACTTGATTCAAAAAATAATGTTTCAAATTATGCTTGTACAACATACAACGCATATGTAATCACGCTTCATTGTAAATGTACGTATGTACACAATCAAACACTTGGCACAATTGAGTCTCTACTATTTTGGGCCGCATGTTTGCACCCTCATCAAGTCTTTTATAAATTCAGAAAGCACTATGTATTATAATATCAAAGGGTAGCATCATTAGTGTTTTTTCTCAATATTATGCAGAAGAGTTTACTTAGGGCAAACTTACCAAAAGGGTCTCCTGTAACAGTATGCTCTAATATTCAACTAACATGATTAAAATACAGCTTACTCCCATAAGAGCAAATACCAAGGGAGAAGGAGACCTTGGCATAAATTCAGTGCAATTCTTTTGGAACGTATTTCATACACTAGTTCACTTCCACTCTTGGTTCTTTCAACAGTTCAAAAGTTAGCCTACATTCTGTGCTTTCTAGATAATTGCATTTCAAAAACCCCAGGAAGGGCAAAGAAAAACAGAAACACGTTGACGCGACACATATTTGTTTAATGCTGATTTTAACAACAAAGAGCTGAGAACAGTAAAAACTATGGAACCTGTACAAATGGGAAATTTGCAAGCAAAATGGTTTCTCCTGCACACTTAAAAGTTGAAATTCCCTGAAATGTTCCACCCACAGCTCGCCGGCACTTCTTTTCACACCACAGACATGGTGCTGTCGGGGTTGACACGCATGGGCCGGGAACTCTTCCGCAGGTCCTGCAGCTGCTTGGCGGGCTTCCCCACCCCTTCTTCAAACCTCTTCTCCACCACGGGGAGGACGGTCTCATGCAGGAAGGAGGCGTTCTGGAGGATGAAGGCCTTCTTCTCAGCCTCCTGCTCGCAGCGCAGGCTGTAGTCGACGTGCTGCACGGCCACCAGGATGATCTCCCGTAGGCTCTCCAGCAGCACCATGTGCAGCTCCGGAAAGTACAGCTTCAGGCCCTCCTCCAGGAACACCATCATCTGCTTGGTGAAGGCCACCACGGTGTAGCTGAGGTTGACCCAGCAGTCGTCGCCCGTGTACTGCTCAAAGCTGCCCATGCCGCAGCTCCGCATCTCCTCCTTCAGCTTGGCCAGCGCCTCGGGGGTCATCAGGTTCATCTTACGCCACATCTCCTCAGAGTTGCGGTGCTTAGTGGCCTCGATTATGATCTCCTTGTAGCTCTGAAGGGCCGCCTTGATGTCCTTGACCAGCAGGGACTGCAGAGTGAAGGTGAGGTCCAGCCCGATCTCGCTCAGCTGCTTGCAGTGCTCCTTCGCCACCTTGACGCACTCGGCGGCCGTGGAGAGGCTCTCCTTGCTGTCGAACACCTGCGTGCTGAAGGCGTCGACGAACATCTTCATGGCCGCACGCGACCAGACCACGAACGCCGAGTAGCAGCCGGTGTTGCCGGCGAAGTCCATCTCAAACTCCTTGGCGGTTTCCAGCAGGCTGGTGAAGAAGATGTTGCAGAGCTTGTGGATGTAGAGCAGGGTGGCCCCCTCGATGCGTAGCTGCCGGATGGCCGTCTGCACAGCGGCGGCCCGGTTCTTCAGGAAGAGCTCGCAGGCCTTGGTGGACTGGCCCAGACGGATGAGCTGCGACACTGCCCTTCGGGTAGCTTTGGGCCCCCCGCGGAGTGAGCGGTCTGGGGAGAGCTCGAACACTAGCACCTCCGTCAGCTGTCTCACGCGCTCGTCCACTTTTCCGCGCAGCTCCTTCACGCGCGGGCTCACAGGCTGGTCCTTCAGGTAGTCGTTGAGCTTGTCCAAGAGGTCTACGGCGCCTTCAAAGTCCCGCTGAGCTATGCACACGTCCAGATCTTCCGGGAGCTCCTGTATCCACTCCAAACTCAGGTCCACAACTTCCTCTGAGCTCAGGGGCTCGTCCTCCACGTCAAAGGGGTTGTTGGAGACCTCCGGCCGCACCGGTGAGTTTGGCACCTCTTCCTCTTTCTTGTGTCTTTCCTTCACCGCTTTGTTTTTCTTGGTTTCATCAAGGATCTCCAGCCACTCCTTCTTGATCTTGCTGTTCTCGGCCTGGAAAATGCGACTATCTGGAAACATAAGGATTTTAAACATGTCTTTCATTGGAGGGTTGTCCTTTACGTTGACAATAGCAAAGCTCTCCAGGTCATACAGGGCATTGTACTTGTACTTCACAGCACCACGGCGGTTTGGCAGCCAGGTGGCAATAAGGAGACAGTCATTCATCAGGAAAGCGTGCACCTTTTGGATCTGCGACATATTATCAACATCATACTCCAGCAGGTCGCCATTGTACACCAAATACCTGCCAGGGGTGTCCATAATGTTTTTACACCCCTCTACTTTTTCCAGCAGAGTTGTAAGTGTTCTCTGCTTCACTTCTTCGGTTTCTTTTGGGAATGCAGCAAGCATTTCCTTTGCAGTTTCATCCTTATCAGTTGAGAGAAGGGACTGGGTTATGCTCTCCATAATACTTTTCTGCTCCGTTAGGATATGGCTCAGCTGATACATTTCGCTCTCCAAATATGAGATTTCTTTTGCAGTTTCGATGAACTGCCTGTAATTCTTATACACATTTTTCTTCAAGTTTTGCGCAGTCTCATCGGCCAGTGTCTGAATTTTTTGACGGTGCTCCTGCAAATCTCTGTCGCCATCAGATTGTTGTGAAAGCTGTTTGACATAATACTGTGGGTCGAAATTCGCCGATTCTAGCTGCTTACGCAGCCTGTTTGCGGTGTCTGCCATCTTCCGACTTCGGTGCTCTTGCTTGCTTTATATAATGTTCTGTACGTCGAATTAAATATGAAATAAGTAGCTAGAAAACCAGCTAGTGTTTTCTAGCTAACTAAATAGCTATTTTGCCAACCGGAAAGCCAACTCCCTTTGACATCACGGGACTTGAAAATGGATGGCCAAACAATAACCTTCCTAGCTACTAAAATGTGAAGGAAGTTGCTAACCTTTAGGATAAAGAAAACTCAATTCCGGATAACTTACTTGTAGCTACGTGGTTCTCTTCATTTAAAAAACTATGTTTTCAATAGTATTTACTTACATACCATCTCCTAAACAATCGAATTTTGTGTCCAAGTGATCAATCCCGAGTAATGCAATAACTGGACAACAAAATAAAATGTTCCATTTGAAGGCGTCATGCTGCGCACAAATCTACGTGTGTGTAATATTTATATCACATGGATGCCCATTCAAGTAAGTGTCCATTCCAATATCCAATCCTTATATAGTCATGATCAGTGATTCTGAACCGCAGTCGGACACCCCCAAACACCAGTACCGATCCCATAATGCTTATCGACACCACAGAAATGAAACTCCACCAGATGTAAACAGGAAATAAGTTCGTTAGATAACTGGCTGACTTATTCATTGAGGGTGTTGAATAACTGTTTTTAAAATTTTTTAAGAGGTAATGGATGTTGTAAGAAAGCATAGTTTGCATATTGAGAGATCCTCCTTAACCATTGATAATGACAGTTTTGCGTAGACACATAACGTTGATTTCTTATTTAGCTTAGTAGCAAGCTAAGCGTTATATCGTGAATGGAAGCTGCAGGCTAGCATATTGCATCAAGTCGGTAGACAGGCAGCTCTAGCCGCAACCAGTCACAGTACACGTCCTCGTTTGTTGACGTTAGTTTATAGCTAATCGGTAACGTTAAGGCTTTGGTGATGGATGAAGATTTCTTACTAGCTGTTCAGCTACAGGAGCAATTCGACTGTGAGGCTTCCACGTCCTCATCGGATGTCGTCGATTACAATGTTGATCCAGTTAGTAAGAAAAGGAAAGTCGATTCCAGTGGCGACGTAAAGTTAGTTGCTTCATACTATTCTTCTTTCGAGCCTGAAAGGCCCATGTCAATCGTTGACGACTCATGGGAGATGCTTGACCCCAGTCCTGATGTTCGAGCTATGTTCCTGCAATTTAACGATATGTTATTTTGGGGGAAATTATGTGGTGTGGAAGTGAAGTGGAGCCCTCGAATGACACTGTAAGTTAGAATTCAAGAAAGATCTCTGCTTCGCTTTATTTACAAATAAATGAGCAATATCATGATTGGACCTTATATAATGTTAAGCTATGGTAAAGAAGCCGTTTCCACTGGCCTGGATGTTATTTATTTATTATATCTGTTTATACTGTTGCATACCTTATTAGTTAGGGAAGCAGAATATCGTCTAAAGGTACGCACCCCTGCTGAAAAAACAGCTCAAGTTAGGTTTTTGAAACAACTGGTAGATGGTAGTCTAGTTCACACCAACTCCATGCTCAACACGGTTTGACCAGCTCAAGCTATGTTTTTAAACTGCTTGTAGCTGGTCATTTCAAGATGTTCATAGCTGTATTTTACAGCAATGATATTAAGAAGTTATATAATGTGTGTAACCTAAATCTAAGATGTTAGTTCTATTTGATATTTCGTTGAGCTGTTCATTATTCCTTACTTCAGATGTGCTGGAGTGTGTTCTTATGAAGGACGTGGCGGACTGTGCTCAATTCGTCTCAGTGAACCTCTGTTGAAACTCCGACCACGACGGGATCTGGTGCAGGTGAATGTTCTGTTTCTAAACTGAATATTACAACTGATTTTCAAACCCATTGACTTTGAATTTGACTTACAGGGTAACAGAAAGCAATGTCTGTGCACTTTTGTGTTTCTTCATTGTATCATCATTTGGGGAAATAGATAAAACATTAGAGACAACGTTAACAAAGATAACAACCATAACCATCCTGAGGCAAAATGCATTTCTGACAGACACTTCTACATGAAATGATACACGCGTTGCTGTTTGTGACTCAAAACAACCGGGATCGGGATGGACACGGGCCAGAGTTCTGTAAGCACATGGACAGAATTAACAACTCCACAGGGACAAAAATTACGGTACGCCCTAAGGTTAAGGTTCTTCCCCTGTTCTTTATTACAACCTTGTATTTATTTACTCACACGTGTGATATTGGACAGCACTGTAGCCTTGTTCTCTCTCTCTCCAGGTCTACCACACTTTTCACGACGAGGTGGACCTGTACCGTCAGCACTGGTGGCGGTGTAGCGGGCCATGTCAGACTCGGAAGCCCTTCTTCGGCTATGTGAAGCGTGCTATGAACCGGGCTCCCTCTGCCCGGGACCCCTGGTGGGCGGAACACCAGCGCAGCTGTGGGGGGACGTACGTCAAGATCAAAGAGCCAGAGGATTATGGGAAGAAAGGCAAGAAAGGTGCTAAGGACACGGACACAAAGACCCTGAGCAAACCCCAGGAGAAGAGCAAGCCCTCTGCCACCACAGGTCAAATCTCTTGGCTGTACATTTAACACAGTGAAAGTACAGTGTTAAATTAATTTAATTGAAAGATTCTTTTGGCCTTTCACTTATAATAACACACTGTTTACTTGTTACTTCATAGTTTTCAACTACAATTTTAAATTAAAACAAGTGTAAGATGAAACAATCTTTGAAAAATCTCCTAATTAACTCATCGTCATTTATTACCGAAATATGTTTGCTTGTGTAATTACAGGGTTTGTTTCCTGTGCTAAGAAATATTCCCTAATCAACACTAAAAGAAGTTAGAATTAGTTTTGACCTGGCTGTTCTACTGTGGCAGTAAAAAGGATGTTTTTCTTGTTTTTTTTTCCACAGATAAATCTGTTTCACAGGACATTAGGAATATCATCCCATTCAGTGGCAAAGGCTTCCTCCTTGGAGGGAGCTCTCAGGCCTCCTCCTCTCAAAAACCACCTGACAATAGTCAGAAAAAACTCAATTTCTCAGGCTCCCCTGAGCCACTAGGGCCCCCGTCAGGGCAAGTTTCAGCCAAAGCCATCAACTCCCCAGGAAAACCCGGACATGGCAGCCCTCACAGGACTGCTCTCCCAGGCACTATGACTTCCACCTCAAGGGGACCCCAGAGTGGCTTCCCAGGCACGCGTCCTCCAAGTAAAAAGTCAGTTGCTAACATTAGGGCTTTCGTCAACATCAACGGGTCTCCGGTGAGGATTTCAAAGACTACGGGTCCTTTGTCAAAGCCATTAGGTAATTCTCCAGATTCTACGAACGCAACCCAGCGGTCTGTACGCGACCTCTTCCACGCCAAAGTACTCACTTCTCCTAATGGGGCAGGAATGAGTGCTAGCACGTCAAGTGCCTCCAAACCAGCGACAGGGATCAAAGGGCCATCCTATGATGTCAGTAGGGAAAGAGCCCTGGAGAATGGCTGGAACTGGCAGGCCACTGGACAACCAGGGAAGAGTGGGAATACTCAGGGCCACGGTCAGTCAGGAAGCTCTGGAGACTCAAAGCCTGGGCAGTTAAACCCACGTAACTCTCATCAGCCCAAACCCGCCGTGAAAGCAGGCGCTGCCCTTCCGGTTTCCAGGAAGAGGTCATGGGACGGCCGGAGCACGGCCCACATCTTCGACTTCTTCCGGCGGACAATAAGTGAGTCATCACCTCCGAAGGGCATGAGGGAGGGCGTCTCTCAGACACCCCCCGCCCCCCCTGTTCACCCCCCCGCCCCTGTCCAAAGCACAAGCCTCACTGTGAGCTGCCCTGTCTGCCAGGTCTCTCTGCCTGAGTCTAAAATCAATGAGCATTTAGACTCCTGCCTCGCATGATGAAGGCTGAGATGAGGAGCGTTCGATCTGTGGCATTTGCACAGTATCTCTGGTTAGAATGTTTTAATTGCTATTATGTAGCTGTCAGCTATTAAACATATTGATTTTAGATGTGACAAATAAAGGATTCTTAGAGGTTTTTTGGTAGTGTAGTTCTTAAGGTTATTTGAAGCATTTGGGTAAGGTGCTTTTCAGTATAGGGTCATTTTAAGCATTTCAGCACTTATGTAGTTGCTATTTGGAAATATAGTTTGCTATTTGGTCTTACAGATGTATCCAAAATGATTTTTCCAGATGTGGGTCCTGTTGACATTAGATATACCTCACAAAATGTGGGATCTAAATATATGCCAGATTTACTTTAAATTCTAAGCAATAAGTTACTGGGGTCTTTTTTATTTTTATATAAAAATGGCCAAGATACCTAAGAAGTGCTGCTTATATGTAAACTATGTAAAGTAGTTGATTTACTAAGGTCTAATGTATGCTGATATCACACTCTTTCATTATCTGCACTAATGAAAGACTTGTGCCTTCTTGTACATAATGATATGCAAGCATAACTATTACTTCAGATTGTTCAAGGGCATAAAGTAATGGAGGCGTTAAATCTTCACTCAGGACAGAAATGGATACCTCATAATCAGTAAGCCTGGCGCATTTCTCGATGCCACTTGATGTGACCGTGACTTTGGGCTATGAGACGACCTTGTTGTCATTATGCACAGCAGGCGGTTTGTAGAATCTGTCTTTGTGCTTTTCTGGCTTGGGGAAATGTCTTCATACTGAGCAGACGGTATTCTATTTCGCATGTGCTTCCTGTTGGCCATTGTGGCCTCAGATGCGCTCATGTGCAGGTTTACAAGGGCATTTTATGCTTCGCATAAATGATCACTTGAATAGCTGGACTGAGTATTGCTGCTTACTATTTGGAAGAATCATTTCTTCGCAATCAAGCATACAAACCTGTGTTTTCTGAAAGATGGGAAATTCATTCTGGATTTAATCAAAGATTAAAGGTTGCTTCTTAAATCGTTTAAATTGCTTCCTAAGGTTTGTTTCCGCAATTAATACATTTTATCAGGCATTTTACCACTGGTATTTCTCAACAATATTTTACAACACTATTGTTGCGAATTTTGCAACATTTTGTGTTTTTGATGTCTTTTACATTTTACCAGTTTGTTCCTTTTAATGTTGATATATAAAATAAAATTTCACTTGCTTTTCATGTTTGTTCAAATGATATAATAAATATGCACATTTTCTCTGTTGATTTTAATTGAGGGTTTCATCATCCTTTTTTGCTTAACATTTGTTACTGTTGTTTCAATGAAAGACTGCCTATTCAACTTATTTCAAATCTCGATCATCTCAAAACAATGGTCTTCAGCAGACTCACTTTATGCTCACATGCTTTTGAATTGATTCTTATATGCCCTCTAGGTGCAAAGTACTGATAACACCACACTGTTTTGTGCTCTTTGAGAGAACAGAAAGGGCTTAATGGGCATAAAATCAGACAAGGACAACAGCCCTGAAATTGTTTTGGAAGGTAATATGTACACAATGCATCTCCATCTCACTCTATGTTCGAAGTTAGATGTTTTTTGTTCTTAGCTTTATTTATTTATTTATTTATTTTTTACAACAAATTATTATTTTATTTTTTTGCTATATCGTTTTGGATTTGGGGGTTTGGCAGAAACCATTGCAAGGTTAGTAGTCATCACTGTGTTCACAGGGTAGTGTCCTCAGAGGCAAACGGTTAGTCCTTATGTGGGTGTGTACTGCTTAATGCCCTTTTCCCTGTACCCATGTCCAGCTGCACCTCGGCTGTATTGTATCTATAGAATAGACCAAGATCATTGCCTCTACTGGAACATTCCAGCATGGTTAACTATCCCTGGGCAAATACTGATGTCTACCGACATGCTTACAAAATGCTGAGCTGTGCTTTCCAGGCCAACAGTCAAGGACAGTCATTTCTATGATCAACTATCAATAGATTGGTCAAGAATTTACAAACTTAATTTATGTATATGTATATATAGATGGAAGTGGAACATTATGACAGCTCAATAGTATTGCATCCATTGAGCATTACCCAAACAAAGCCTGATTCAAAGCAAGCGCCTCCCTTGTTGACCCAGGGATGGGTCTCATTTGGCAAAATCTGGACATGCTGATATGGGCAACAGCCTTCACCTGGGTAATGCCGTTGACAGACCAGCCAGCACAGATGAAACATAACAAAAGCATTAATGCTAATTAACAGTGAGCCACTACAAGAAAAACACAAAAATATCATAATCTGAATTAGTACCAAAAGTGTGAGTACAAGGGGGTGAGATGGGAGAGGAACAAATATGTGGGTCGTTGGTCTGCGTCAGAAGATGGGCAACCGTTCTGTCCTGGCCTCCCTGGGAAGTCGGTTCCACCATCGGGAGGCCAGAACAGAATGTTATTGTCACAGGGAGATTAACTAAATAAAAAAGTAGCCGTCTGATTAAAAAAAAAAAACAAGCCAAGCTAATTTGAAGACGAATCGCTTGAACAAAGAGATGGATTAAACAGTATGCATATCTAAAAGCCCCAGATTATCGAGAATGAAAGAATGCGCTGTTCTTCTGCCAAACAGTTTGGTCATGAATAACACGAGCAGGGTGCCTTCAGATGCTTGGTCTAATGATCACCAAGCACACTGATCAAGAGAATGATATTTGCTTATTGCCATATGGGGTAGTTCACCCTCCAGAGCAGGAGTGGAAGGCTATAGTTACAACAAATATACATAATATGTGTCTGAATGTTTGAATGTTCTGGAGCCGGTCACATTGAACGCTCATGAGATGCAGCTTTCTATATTTTGATGAGAGCCATTCAGATTCTGAATAAGGAAAAACGTGTTCTATAGGATTTACCACTGTCTCTCTTTTTTTAATTGGTTTCTTTGTGGACAGGTCCAGCTGAAAGGCACACATGTGACTCTGCAGAGAATGCTTTTGTCTCTTTGTTGAGGGGGTTGTTCATTCTAAAGGCAGACCAGGAGGCAAAAGCTCACCATCTGTCCTTCAAACTGACACCATTGTTCTGCGGCTGCATTCTTCAAATGACCTCAACATTGCTGATCATTATTATTTTGGATGTCATTGCCAGGTTTATTTACAGCATGATAACCATTTTCATCAGGTCACTATACAAACACATCCATACATACACATATAATATGTTCTATTTCAAATAATATTGAAATGAGAACCCTTGTTTTTATTTTTTTTTATTTTATTTTATTATTAACCGAGTTTAGTAGGCTGTTGCAAAGAAATTGCATTCATACGTCCTAAGTGCCTTCTTGAACTGAGGCAAAAAAATATATATATATATTTGTCTTAAGCATAAAGAAATGGTGGTATTATATTACATTGCTAAACTACACTATCGTGCATTCAAGTCACAATCGCAATAACCATAGGTGGGTCATTGTTGAGGCAGGCACTGAAAGGGAGGATGTTTTGAATATTCAACCAGCGTTTTCCTGTCTGTCATTTAGGGTGACGCCCAATCAGTCTGGGGGAGATTTAAAGGGACAGGAAGTGGGAGCGTGTCAGAGTTCCAGAGGAGATTAGTTGTTGAGCAATCTTTAGAGAAGGAGTGTAATGGTGCATGGTGTAGAACAGCGCACCGTGCTTCTTTGACAAATGCAGTGATTTTTGAAAAACAGACGTTACGTTTTCCACCCTCGTGTCGTTAAATACATTTTATTGTAACGTTTTATTGTTACGTAGGTTAATATAATGAATGGTAAATCTACGAACGGTACAGCAGGCAGTACACTGGCCTGCATCGAAGGGCTACCCCCGTTGCCGAAGAGTCTAAGCGGATTGCTGAATTCGAGCGGCGGGTCCTGGAGAGAGATGGAGAGGATGTACGCCAAAAAGACCATGATCCAAGACGATCTAAGCCGTGGCCGAAGCAATGCTGACAATATGTTGGCGAATAAACCAGCTAACCTGGATGCAGCTCTGGCGCTTCTTAGAAAAGAGATGGTAAGAAATTATTTTCTTATAATCCGTCTGGGGATGGCATATCGTAACGCTATGCAGAAATCCAATGAACCTGCATTTGATATTGTTTTGGTGCAGTGCAAACATTCAATAGCGAGCAACAGCTGTTCAAACGGGATCACGCGATTACTTGGTAATCACTTCGTGCTATTCAATTAGGTAGACGTTCCTTAATCCGGATTCGGCGAAACCTCTGTTATTGTAGCTAGCCTACCTATCCTTCTAGCTATAGGCCTTTAAATCCCATAACAAACATAGATAGAAAATAGATGGCTAGTATGACAACGTAAACCCCTAAAGCCTATGGCTACAGAGTTTATAACTTGAAACAATGGAACTAACTAACGGACGACCAAGATAGGCTAGCTAGGTTTTTTTTTTTAAATGTTCGTTCATCTTCATCCTGTATACTGTAGCTGTAACATACAATTTTATAATTATTTGTACTGTCCAGAAGGAGGGTTAGAGTAACGCTCTAAATTTCTGTAAAGCCCAATTTATTTAAAAATCAACGTTACCAAAAACATGTCTTCGAAGTAGCCTACTAAACTGTAGTTGTAGCCACTGTTGGACTGCATATCAATCTTTATGTTGGCTGAATATTCTCTTTGTACCTTCTCTGACAGATGTCAAACTAGGCCTACTAGTTGAGGTGGTTTTAGTCAATTTAATTTAATTTATTAGTTGTGGAAAAGGGTATAATGTATTAAATGCATGCAGACTCGTTATATTATGTGTCTTTGGCGTTGTTTGGCCACCAGTAAGTAGCCAGTTCTTGCTTCGAAGCGCATGTTCCGTCAGAATTGAAGAATTCCACAGTTCAGTGAAGAATTCCTATTTGTTTTCCGCTGAAGTCATTCTCTTTTCCTAGGTGGGGTTGCGTCAGCAGGATATGTCGTTGCTGTGTCAGCTTTGGTCACTTCATGAGTCAATACAGGAGTATAAAGGTAGCTGCCAGGACCTGAGTGCGGCGTCCAGTGCAGACGGACCTTATGGGATGGAGAATGGCTACTTCGACGAAGATGAGGAATACTATCAGGATGGCAGCTTGAGCCCTACCGAGCAACCAGATGCAAGCGAATCTCTGAAAAATGGGAACACCAAGGACAAATGGCTCCACGACTCATTCCACATCACTATTTGAAGTAGGCTGCTCCATAATAATAGGCTATGGTATTTTGCGCCAACGCTAGACTCAACCTTGTTACTCGAGTCAATTCGCTTTTATACAGAGTCGTGTCAGGCATTCAGTTTTGCTGGCTTTTAGTCAATATTCCCAGTAATTTTTCTATATAAAGATATGAATAAAAGTTCATATTTATTCTATAATACACAAAAATGAGCTTCTTTTGGACATAGAGGATATTGGACATTTTAATAGTATAATGCTGGTTGACTCAGTTTTACATTTTTATTTTCTTTGTTTTTACTTCACTCATGTTTACAGTGACAATAACCCTGAATTCACAGGAAATGGACCTTCTTGGCCAATGCACTTGCACCATTTTATGGTAGCTGTTTGCAAATTAAGTTTGGTGATAGTTGATTTCTGTCCTATATTGTGTTTTCAAGGTCACTACAGTGGATGACCTCAATCGGCAACAATATAATTTGACATTAATATTTAATACCAGGGCCATCACCCAGAAATGGAATTTGAAAATGTGAAAAAGATAAATGCTGGAAACATTCTCTTCATGTTGAAACTGGAAATACAGGGTAAATAAGCATGTGATCACACGTGTCTTCCAAGTCAAGTGTGCTCCCCTTTACTCTGCTATGCAGCTTTCCCATCTCTAGTTTTTTTGGAAAGGCTCAGCCCAGGAAATTTTAAGTAGGTAAGTTGCTGGTATCCCATGGAAGGCTTGTGCCCATAATCACTATTCCTTTTATTGCAAAGGTGGCTTCTGCTGCTTCTTCTGGTACTTGTCTTTATGGATTTGCCATTTGGGCAAACTCCAAAAGAAGCTACTACGAATGTGATCCTCGCTGCGCACCTTTTACAATACATGGTGCTCCTAGGCTTGTGTCTTCCTCTATAGCCGTTTGAATCTAATCTCAGCGGGAACTCTATGCACTCTTGTTCATCAGCTGCCTTCTCAGCTGCATGGCTGCCTATGAAGGGCATGTCGAGGGCACGGTTGGGTACAAGGTGTCTCTGTCAAGAGTTGAACCGAGTGAAAACTGATCCCCTACATCAGTACGGTGGAGAACGTGTGGTATGCTAACCAAAGAATTGGCCTAATGTGTACTGAAAACATAAAATGGTCTACATGTATTTTGATGATTGAACGCTTGCAGCACTTGCATTAGTAAATTAGTATTTTATTTTATTTTATTTTTATTATCGCTAGAGGCTGTTTCTATGGATGAGTTGTGGTGAGGAAAGTGTTATTGCTCAATGGCCACTGGTGCAAAATCGATCAAAGCGTACATGCAACAAAGGTTCCTCGCATTCTGAATTGCCGGAATGGAGAGGTGAGAAATGTCCCGGTACAACCTCCAAGTCATTAAATAAACGTGAGCTGCAGCTAACGATGACCTCGGTAGAATTCTATACTCCTTTCTACCTCTTGCTGTGTATGCTGTGCATTAAAATGCAGAATTAGTCTTTTTTTTTTTTTTTTTTTTTTTTTTTTTTTCACCCATGCTTCATTTTATTTTTGTTGAATGGAAGTCTCACTTCCTGTTTAATAAGGCCTGCTTCCACATCAGTCCGAGTAAATTTGGATGACCTGGACAAACCTGATGCTGGATTTCTTTGTACAACCTAATGTCTACAAGCTTAAAAAAATAACTGAATACTGATATTATCTGTCGCACTACACCCTCAAATATTGCAAAGCATTGACCTTAGAACTGAAACACTGATTTACAAAGTATCACTGCGCTACGTATATCATCAGCAGAAAGATTTAGTACTTCCAGTGAATTGTATGTCTTCCATTTTATATTTATCAAAACGCTGTTGGATTTATCTCCAGCAAAATTTCCAGCCGTTTCACTTTGTGCCTTTGAAAGCCATGGTCTTTAACCTTGGCTGTTGATGCATTTTATTTCTTTGTTTCAATTTGACAAGTGATAGCAGGTTGATCTGGACAATGTCTTCAATTGTCAGCATACTAAGACAATTGATTGCGCCCTGTTCATCTTGCACTTCACAGGCAAAGGCACGATGCATATTTCTGTGGGGTTTTGTGTTTTGCATTTTCACCAGCAACTGTCTGTGAAATTTAGCACTTCATTATTATTATTATTATTATGACTATGTTGTATTAATAACCATCTTATTTCCATTGATTGGATGGATAAGCCCCATCCTGCTCGACTGTGTGAAGTGTAAATGTTCCTATTGAAGACAAAGCAATGTTAAGAGATGTATTGCCACAGTCACTGTGTACCCTGTATTACATTGGATCTATATCAGGCTCTGTAGTCTGTAAATAGCAATATCTTTATTTTTATTTTTATTTTCAATCCAAGAGTCTATTAAGAGGTTAGAGAGACATATTCCAATGTTTTTCCCATCCAAGTAATGATATTCTTTTACATAATTTGTCCAAACATACCAATTTAATTTTAATTGTGATTTGAATTTAAATCATTTAAGTCATTAATGATTGATTGCTTTCAGAAGAGGACAGATGTAAAAGATGCTTAATGAAATGAGAGTATTGGCAGTCTCGGTGTGTGACTGCTAGGCCTATATCTTCCACTTGAACAGTGTTTACATTTACATTTCCCCAAATCAAAGCTGTGTTTGGTCTTCTCCATTTCTCAATTCTTTCACTGTATGACCATACTACTGTATGAGTTTTTTTTTTTTTTTTTTTTTTTTTTTTTTTTTTTTTTTTTTTGTGTATGCTCTCTAATGTGAAAATTAAACTTATGGATTAATTAAAATATGAATCTTCTGTTGACTCCTTTCAGCAATTGTGTGTGCACATGCACATACTGTGTTTTTGAAGTGTACCATTTCCTTGTCATTGTTCCCTTTGGGCTGACTAATTCATTGCATTGATACGCCATCCGGCTATGTCTGGATACTTCATTAAAGCCGGACTTCAGGTCAAGTCAATAACCTTGTGATACAATGCCTCACTCAGGGAAGGGAATAATGCGATAATCCCTTAACAGCCATGTCACCTTGCAGATATTTGTACAACCCAATGAGTGATTTTCTTTTTCCCAGCAGGATCACAAGGCAGGTTTAGCAAGTAATTTCCATTTTCAAGTGGATTCTGTTTCAGTCTTTGCTACAGTACATTAAAACTGGAGCTCAGTCCACCATTTTAACCTTTGTCATTGTACAGTTTGAGAGAGCCGTTTATAATCACAATTGCTTTGTTCTTTATTTAGATTTTCTCCACTGTCTATAATTCTCCAGCAGTGGGAGATTGAAATGTTTTTTTCTGATTTTGAAAAATAAGGACTAAAAAGCCTGAGGAATTTCCTACCCAATATAAAGCTGGTTTCTCTGTGACAGTTGTTACACAATTCAACACTTCAAGTATGCTCTTATCTTCTTCAAGGCTTCAAGGCTTGGCTCATGGAGTGGCTACCTTGTTTTCTTTGTTTAGTTTTTTTTTAAAGCAGACAAACCAGCTGTAAACCAGAGCTCATGGAGCAGACTATCAGCATCCAACATATTCTCCACGCTTCCATGTTTTCTCCCCAAAAAATGCATCTCTAGAAGGGATATACAACTTGCACCATGCATCCCACTCTGCCTGGTGGGCACCTGTTGAGGAGATTTTGCAAGATTAACATAATCTTGACTGGAAAGTAAAGCCAGGGTATGCGTCACTCAGGCCCTGGGACCACGGTATTACACGGAAGCAGAAGTGCATACAGATGGCTGTGCGATGGCGGCAGTTAAAACCTTAGAAACAGACTGTGCCTGACTGTTCACAGACCCTGGCTGCCAGTGGTTGGTGTGTGGGAGATGCAGATTACAAGGACAGTGACAAACGCTCAGTTGCCCACATGATCTGACAGACTGAGGTTAAAGACCTAAAATCACCAACGATAGCAAAAAAATAATCCTGTATAGTACATTGATATACAGGCTATTATCTGTCTGTGGACCCAGGGGTGGGTAAAATAATGATGCGCATACAAAATAGGTCCCAGATAAACATATAAAATACTGGTGCCAAAAGATTTTTTTTACAGAACAGAATTTTGTTTGATCGCCCAGAACCCAAACTAGAGTTTTACTGCAACCAGTTTGCCACACCCCCACTAGATATTTTTTATTAAATATTTTGGAAACCAGTTTTCCATTTTATAGAGCAGCCAAGTTCCCAGGCAATGGAATGTTTTTCAAACATGGATATACAATTATCCATGGCCAACCGAAGCCACTAATAACACTGAACTGAAATTTGGTGGGTGAAGAACGGTGCTTAGCAAGTTGTGTTTATCGGTTTTAGCTGTGGGTTGCTGAAGCATAGCACTCATCCTCCCCTTATGACACTTAATTTCTTTAGCATGTCCAAGCCTTTATTTACCACTGCTTTGACCAATAGGCTCAGTGCATATGGATTGTACAGAGACAGAAATACATCAGCTTCTGTCAGTTCTATGGGAAAAATAGCTAGTGAATTCATTAATTTCATTCATTAGAATTCATTAGTTTCTTCTAGCCTGTCACCCAAACTGAGAAAAACACAGCTTTGCCCCCTTCAAAAGACACAACATATTACTGCATGTTTCCTCCATTTGTTAAACACTGTTTATTCCTGACGTGTGCCTGCAAGAAATTTGAGAACAATGACTGTTTATGACCTAGACACCCAGGACTTCTCAAACAGCTGCTTAAAATGCACTGAAGCCTCAGAGTAGGGCCTCAGCCCAGAATGTCCCCCAGCCAAATTAACTCCCAAGTGAACATTCACTCGCCTGTCCCAACTTGAAAACATTTTTGTATTTTGTTTTAACCGACACATTCTATGACAGGAATGTGTCTGAGCTGAATAATTATATGCAACAAAACTGCGTTGTTACACGTTAGCATTATATATGCAGTCACGGTGTTCAAGACAAAAATATTATTATGAAAAAGAGAGGGGAGATGCATTGCTGGTAAAATCAGATCTTGTTTGACTGCAGTGCTCTTATGGCCACACACAAGATATTATTTCAACACCCAACTGTTCTTAAATATTTTTCGTGATTAACACTTTTTACAGGCCTCTTGCTTAATGATCATTTTAATACACACCCATTTTATGCATTTAGACTTTTTTTCTATTTTTTATTGAGGAAATGGATTCCTTGAATCCGGAGGAAAATCAACGCCAGTCTCCAACATTGCCTGAAGATATACGGTACCCCGTGGACTTGTAAGCCACAAGGGGTGGGGGGTAGTTGGTCTGTGGTACATTCCAAATATCTGCAATTCCAGAACTTCTCAAGTTAATTACTGTGCAAACTCCCACAGCCATTACTCAGAATATAGAGAACTGTCTGCCCTGAGGAAAGAGGGCTGTAAACACAAACACAAAACACCATTTTAGATCCTGTAATTCCTCAATTGCTGTTGCAGTATTCAAAATAACTGGCCATTTTCCCCACTTTGGTTTGAATGTACACGACATAAACGGTTCTTAAACAAGTTCTTAATAATGGCAATTTCATTAGAAGATAAAAAAATAAAGAACTTTATTAAAGTAAATACCTGCTTCTAGATACATGGCATCTGCAAGCAGTGTGGCTCATACCCTGGATAATGTTTCCTTAGTGCCTAACAGTGTCTCAGATGACAGGCATTTCATAAAGCGCTTCAGGAATAGGAATAACTCTAATATAAACAATGAGAGGCCACTGCGAAAGGCCTAAACGTCTCAGTTTGCTCCCAGCGGACATGTTCCTGACAGTGCCGTCTTATCGCCAAGACTCTTAATTCCCTCGCCTGTGCTCCGGCCTGGGCTCCGGCCTGGGGAGAGGTCAGCTTTTCCTCGCTTTGCGCTGGATGTGGGTCAGAGTCAGGTCACTGGAACAGCAGAAAGTCAGGCATGCTTGACTGCAGCCTCTGGCAGGCAACTGGTGCACAGGTTTCAAACATGAGCCCCACAAACACTGCCAGGAGGGACAGCCTTCTACTGCAGTTCAAAATGACTGGAAACACAAGAGGAGGAGAGGACATTACATTACATTATTGGCATTTGGCAGACGCTCTTATCCAGAGCGACGTACAACAAAGTGCATACCCATAACCAGGGATAAGTTCGCTGAAAGACCCTAGAGGGAAGTACAATTTCAACTGCTACCTGTACAACAAAGATAAGGACGAGGGCCCTTTTTTATTTTTATTTTTTATTTTATTCTTTTGAGAACAAAGAAACAAAGAAACAGCAAAAGTGACCAAAGTTAACTATTCAAACACTGCTTACCTAGCCAACTAAAAATACCGATACACAAAGCAAGTCACAGAGACAACAATTAAGGTTCACAGGGAGGTAGGGAGGGATGGGGAGAGGTGCTGCTTGAAGAGGAAAGACGGTTTTATCAACTTTTAAAGGAATTCACGGTAAGTCTGTGAAAGATGGAAGTAAACACATGTGGTTTAACCACACCAAAGATGATCTTCAAAGCTTTTCAACAGGCTAAAATGGTTGCCTTTATAATTTATTACAAAGGTTTAAGACAATGTAACTATGCCTAGATTTTCCATATTGCCATATACATTTACACCTTGATGAAAAAGACCACCAAGATCATGTACAATATACCTATTGAGATGGTGTTATACCTTTTTCAAGGCCCTTCAAACAATCACATACTTGAATTATGTATCCCAGAAAGAGCTGGATTTGAGACCCAAGGGACACTGTACCACAGTGTCAAAGGGCTTGTGTCTCCACCGTCCTCTGTAACCCTAGATCAGGGGTGTCCAATCTTATCCAAAAAGAGCCACAGTGGGTGCAAGTTTTTGTTGTAGCATTATGACACCTGATTGAACTAACCTGTTGGTCTTGATCTTGTATCTAGATCTTCAGAAGTAGCTTGGCTAATATACCTAATTCTAATACACCGTAAAAACCTGCAACCTCTGGATAAGATTGGACACCCCTGCCGTAAATGGTTTCAAGCTTAGTTCCTAACAGTCATAAACTGACTAAAACTGAGTAACAACTGCCTCTCTGCTTGCTTCTCACATACCACAGATTAGGATTCATTTTGACCCATTGAGCCAAACAACCTTGGGCACAGCTTCCATTGAGCACCCAGTGTGAAATAAGAGGCAGTTGACATCAAAGTACTATGATGACAATCAAGCAAAAAGGAACCCTGGGACAGGCGGACGATGCTGTGGCGTACCTCGGATGGCCTGGGAGTTGGAGGTGAGCACAAAGAGTTTGATGAGGCTGAAGCAGAGCGGTGAGTAGTCATGCTCCCATATGACTGCTGGGATAAGGAGCAGCTTCCCGTAGCTGGACAGCAGCAGGGCCTTCAGCAGCATGGGCAGCTCCGGGCTGGACTTCAGAAAGCCTCGTACCAACCACAGGAAGGCCAGCACTCCACCCATGTAAACACCCAACTCTGCCGAAGACAACACAGCCTCATTGAGGAGAAGTGATCAATAACACACAGCATGTGCACAGATCTCCATAAAGAGAATGCACTCACCAGGGTTGTACTTTAGCACCAGTGGCTCTGTCCTCATACATAATACAGTAAAATCTGAAATGTTCCTATGGAAATAATAGACCGGTTCATCTGCAGTTAGGAAACTAGGTTTGACTGAGGACCCTAAATGGCTTCATTAACATCCAGCATTACTTTTCTTTCTTTTTCTTGACAAAGTCTTGTCTATCCCGGACTAGGATTTCAGCCAACAAATAAGTGATTCACTGAATAAAATGTGTACATAAATTCGACTTAAATAATGTTTGTTTGTTTGTTTTTTTGTTTGTTTTTTGCATCATTGGCTTACCTAGAGCTGCCAAACCAAACATTCCATAGAAATCCCATTCTTTGGTGTACCGGATTATGTCTGCTGGGTCACTGCTCTGCTCAGATCCCTGCAGCTGTGACCACCTCAAGTAGGCCTCGCACAGTAGACAGAACACACATAGCCTCCAATGTATCTAGTAAAATGAATACAATTGCTATTTGTATTATTTATTATTATTATTATTATTATTATTATTTTATTTTTATTAGTATTACTTTTCTAAAAACAAGATTCAGCGCAACAGTATGCAATAATATGTACAATAGAACACATAATCAAGGTATAGTGTTCAGTTTTCAGTTTCACAGGACAGCTAATGTGTGGTCATACTCACGTTTATTTTTGTGTTGAATATTATGTGCCTGAAAGCTTGAATTTTGCATAAAATGGCATCAATCAAAATTATCACTGGATCATATTCAATATACTTGTCCACTGGCTTCTGGCATGAGTCCTGGAAGAATGGATGTCAACGGTTAGCTGGCACTGATGCATTGTATGTATGCACAATATAATCTAACCACATGCTAGCTGCAGAATAAAACATATTGCAGTGTCTCCAAACATGAACGTAGTATTAACGAACACTATTCGTGTATCTCTATATTTCAGAGTTAGTACTGGCATAACCAGGCAACTTCATAGCAACCTCGTCAATATGATAGTGAACAGTCATGTCATTGACATCCCCATCGTTACGTTGAAACAGCTCGTGCATTGCTACTTACACATATGGTGATTTTCAGTATCCCATTTCTGTAATCACGGTGAAGCTCATATGCCTCGGAGTTGCATTCAATACATCTGTACGGTGCCTGTGCCATGCTCTTCTGCTTCTTGTCGCGAAATGAACCACACAACCGGCTTGCAGGAGCGAACTTCCTGGAATCAGAGAGGGGGCGGCTCTCTCCGCTTGCTTGTCGGGAGATGAAGTCTTTTCGACTTTTGTGCAACGACTGGTGTTTGGAGAAATTTGGCGCCCTGGAACTACATTACCAAAGCGACGGCGCTTCTCACCTGCACATTAAACACAACATGGCACCTGCTGGCCGGGGTGTTGTTGTGGTTGCGCTCTCATTGCTGTGCTTATGCCGAGCCATATTTTCAACGGAATACTTTTCTACACTGACGTTCTTCAACAGTGAACTGCACAAGCATGGCTGCAGCTCTCCATCCGAATGGGAAGAATACGCAGCAGATTGTGGTGAGAACTGTTTTTGTACACAGTTTCTGCCACGTCCTCCTAATTCGCTGTAACGTAATAGCTATCGTTCACCCGCTTCCGCATCCGTTGACAGGAGGTAACATCGACTAGCCAGCTAGCTAGCTTGCTAACGAGTTACATGCTGATAATGTTTGGATGGACATGGTTGTATTCTTAAACTAGGGATTGCATATAGCTAACTTGTAAACATTACGGAAGCTAGCGCTACATATCCAAATTATCGTGACCATCCAGATATATGTAGCTAACCAGCTAGCGAGCTATAGAAGTTTGCTGGCTTTCTGGTCATGCACATAGCTAGCTAGCTAACACTAAAATGAGCTGTCAACCACTACCATTTCTGTATAACTAGCTATGGTCAGCCACTTAGCGAAGTTACCAAGGCCCGTCATTTTCTTATTCGGTGTCCCCAAGTCAGTGAACTGAATATGCACGGCTACTCTGCTTTCCAGGAACCACCCATTTAAATGTCATTCATTGGAATCTGTGTTGTAAATGCATAACCTAACATGGGACTGTTGCTTGGTCTCACGTGCCATAGCGATTAAATACTTAATTTTCATGTGTCGTTATTTTCAAAATAACCTTGCTACTGCCGGTAAATTGTTACTGTGTGCTTGTCGTTGCATTCACATTTCACCACACTGAGTTCACATTACAAATATTACACTAAGCTTCTCAGGAGAGGCGTTATATCCCCTCTTACGCCTGCATTCTTATCTGGAATATAATAAGAGCAAAGGTTGGTAGATGCATTGCACTGCATGCTGCTGTGATGATTTTCTTTTCCTGAACTCTACGTGCTTCTGACCCAGTGTCACCCAATGATTAGCTACTACCCAAATACACTGCAGTGTTCTTCTGAAAGTCACCTTTCTGTGCCCCCTACAGAGGCCTCCATTCTCCAGTTGGAGGATCCCGAATGTGAGGAAGGGGGCAATCCACCCTGCGAGTCAGTATTCTCTCTCAACGCAGAGAAGATCTTGGTGAGAGCATTAAGTCGTCCTCTGGATTGATTGCATGTATAGATAGATGGTTGCTCCTTGCTTGTGTTTCATAGTATGTGTACCACTGAAGTGCAGCAGTGAAAACTAAATAAAATATGTTTAAGTTTCAGTGACTGGTTTGTATGATTTCTTGAGAGAAGTTATTTTGATTCAGCCGAGTCAGTTAGTTTCTTTCTTTCTTTCTGTCTTTCTTTCTTTATTTATCATGACACAGTTTTTATGACTCACTGATTCAAAGGGGAGTAACAGTAAGTTGATCTACTCCTTTGGTCTTTGTTGGCATTTTTTTAATAGAGCCAGGCAAAGGTGTTCATTGAGCAAAAGCGGTTTCCCTTTCCTGTTGAAAACCACAACACAAATGAAGAGCTAGGTAAGGCAAACAATGTGATATCTGGGAAAAAAAACGATCTGTATCTATAGTTATACTCTTACAATAAAAATATTTTTTTCTGTATTTTTCAGCAATAGGATACGTACTAATTGGAAATGCCCTATACGATGAAGCCATCAAACACTTTTCATTATTGTTGCAGGTAGGTGAATCAGTGTCTGGTATATTGTCTCTGAGTTAACTCGTAATTCCTCTCGGTTACACTGAGTTTGCATCACAAAGAAAAATATAATTACCCTGTATCATTTTCCATCTCTTTTTTTATACTGATTTGCTTCCTTTTTCTCTTGTGCAGGGAGATCCTGAGTTGGTCAGTGCTATCTATGGAAGAGGTATAGCGTACGGCAAGAAGAGTTTGCAGGTGAATGACATGATGCAGCATTTTTGTAGCCGGCCCCTAGAATTTTTTTGCCAAGCGTTTTATATTGTGAATATGCAGAGCAGATATGGCTCCCATGGCCAACGTCGTCCAGCATAGATAAATAAAAATTCTGCAGATAAACAAATTCTCTTTATTAGCTCTGCACCTGGGGCCAATGGTCAGCAGTAAGTGTCTATGTTTGTGTGTGAGTGATGGAAATTGATGGGGGTTGTGACTTGAGTCTGTATTTCATCATTAACGGAAGTGACAGTGACCTCTCTCTCTCTGGTGTTCAGGACATAAAGAATGCAGACCTTGCGCTTTATGAGCTGAGCAGAGTGATCGCTCTGGAGCCCAACCGCCCCGAGGTGTACGAACAGCGGGCAGAGGTGAGTGTCCATGCCTCGTGGAAAGGAATAACCTGATTGAACCGGTTATTTTGGATTGTCAGACGTGTGCATGTAACAGGACAAGTGCATTATGAACTTGCTTTTCAAGTATCTGCTTGACCTTGTATGGTTACAAAAAAATCTCCAAAATTTGAAACAAATTTGTTGCGGTCTCGCATGAATTTTGACTTTTGCAACAGAAGAAAGGAATCCTAGGATCGTACGTTTGCCGTTAAAATTCCATTGTGGTTATAAATGTATATTTGTTTTGAGTACCGTGTAGATGTAAGGAATCTGTCATTTGTAAATGCTTGCAGATCCTCTCTCCTCTGGGGCGGATCAGCGAGGCTCTGAGTGACCTCTCCAAAGCCATTCAGCTGCAACCCTCAGCCCGCCTGCACAGACACAGAGGAACCCTGCTGTTCATATCGGAGGTGAGCTTGAAAAACTTTTACTCTTCAATATATTTAATGCAGGGGCTCGCAAACTGTGGAGCTGCCTAAAAAATTTAGTATTATCTTGTCTCTTTAAAATATGTGAACGTAGGCTTCTAAATGTTGATCATCACAGCAACCCAACTGTAATAAAGCAATGAGGCAAGAGAGACTGTGGTACATCGGCAAAATATAATCTTGTGGCATGTGGGTGTTTTGATCACGTCAAATTGTGAATGCTTATTTGGGGTTGCATCAGAAAAACATTTAATGCAAGCATATTCTGCAGTGGCCTCACAAAAGCATCTCTTGTTTTTGCCACACGTTTGTAGTCAAATCAGTCAGAAATTCTGGTATTATGCTGGACTATATCGGTGGTTGAAATGATGAACTATATGGGTTGTTCCGTAAATATGACATTCTTCATGCACACATTCATAGCAAGTAGAGATAGCAAATATGTGTTTTGAGTGTTTTTAATGTATACATTTTCATATTGTTGTATGCTAACAAAATCCAAATTGACTGAGCTTTTACTTTACAGGACTATGTAGCTGCTATGGAAGACTTTCAGCAGTCTTTGGAGCTGAAGAAGAACCAGCCCATCGCCATGCTTTATAAGGGCTTGACATACTTCCATAGAGGAATGCTCAAGGTGAACATCTTCCGCTTTTCGAAAGATAAACACATTTGTCCATGTGTTCACACCATTGTTCATATTCAAGTTTCATGACCACAGTATCCTGCTTACGTTTGACCTAATATTGTTTCCTGCTACAGGAAGCCATCGATACTTTCAAAGAAGCTCTGAAATTGAAATCAGACTTCATAGATGCATACAAAAGTCTTGGACAGGCATATAGGTGAGGTCCTCTTGCTTGACCTAGCACAAGTGTCACTGGCCTTTTCTATAGCAATGATCTTCATTCCTGGTCCTGGCAGTCCGCAGGGTCAGCTGGTTTCGGGGCTTAATTGAACAAGTCGAGTTTACTGAACTTGCCTGGTTTCCTGTATTTTGCAGATATTTCACCAGGAACAGGAATTAAGATCACCAATCTATAGCAAAAGCTTGAATAATTATGCTGTCCGATCCGGTCTTCACAGATGTGCGTGTGTGTGTCTGTGTGTGCGTATGTTTGTAGAGAGCTGGGGGACTTTGAAGCTGCCATGGAGAGCTTCCAGAAGGCTCTGCTGCTGAACCAGAATCACATTCAGTCCCTGCAGCTCAGGGGCATGATGCTGTACCACCATGGCAGTCTGCAGGAGGCCATACGCAACTTCAAGGTTTTTCTTCTTCTCCTCCTTCTATATTTTTTCATATATGATTCATAAAGTTCGTCCTTGTGAAGTTCGGCCTTGTGAAACACCACTGTTTCACATGCACTCGCACAAAGCGTACTGCAGTAAAAACCATGTACTCCTCTGATCCATCAGCTAGGAGGCCTGTTTTACCTCCACAAGCCACATCTACTACAGGAGAGGAAGCGCTAACCTCGGGCAATATTGGTAGCCTCATAGTGCTTAGTTTAGGAACTCTGTGGTAAGCTTAGGGCGATGAGGCCTCTTGCAATCTGGTACAAGATAATGACAGAGAGCACTCTTGAGCCTGCAAGCGTTGGTTCCTGTGCGCATTCGGTTGTTAAGCGCTCTTTCCCGACTAAGCCAGTTGACCTCATCATCTGTTGTGTTGTTCAGAGTATTGCTTTTTCTGTTTCTTGTGTCTGGAGAAGTAGTGTAAATGACCCCGATTTGAGGACAAAAATCTCCTCTGCTGGAAACAACTTTAATTGCTGTCATTTTTAGAGCACAAGCTGTCCAGAAAACTCCCTGTAGGCATGGTGTTTATGTTGTAATGTTCCAGCCCAGCCGTTACAGACGGGGCCCTCCCAGCCGTTCTGTGTGCCTTCTCATTTCCACTCTGGTGTCATCGGATTAGCAGCGGCACAGACTAATTAGCTGTTGCTTATTTTAATCACCGACGCGTATCATGCGTGGTGGCAGCCTGTCAGCGGTCCTGCTTTGACTGTAATTGAATCAGACAGGAGTTAGCACGTTACCCGATGAGTCTCAGTTCTCAGTTTCTCAGCTGTGTTGATGGCATGTGTGTTAAATGCACTCCTCCTGCCCCCTGATGACTAGTCAACATGAAGTTATGACGGCAGTTCTTTTCCTTGGCCGGCTTGCATTCTGCCAGCCTGGGTGGGAAGGATGTGGCTTAGTGAGTGATGATTCACAGGCCTTTAGGAATTCTGCCCCCACAAACCCATCTGTCACCGTGTGGAATGTACAATGGACTGTGATTCAGAGTTGTGTCATAGCCATGCCTTTTGCCTTTATTACATCTGCAGCAGTTAGTTTTCCTTCAGTGTTCATTGCTGCTACCTCCACTGTCGATTCTCGCACAGACATAACTAACAAGCAGACTTGCAGGCATACTATCAACCAACTGATATCCAGTAAGGCACTGCTAACCAGGCTTATCAGTGCTGGTTCCAAACTCGGTACTGGGCCCATCCATATCTATGCCCTCCTTAGCTGGAAGAGCCACACCCAAAAACCTGCATCTCCATTTCTGCTGTTTTTTAATCAAATATCATAAATATGACGTTTACGCTTAATAATCAACCGTTAATTATTCATAGCTTTGTGACCAATAAGGTTAATGACTGAATAACCAGTGGTATGTTTATGTGGGACACAGTGCTCCGGGTGTTTCCATTAAAGGCTGTCATTGTGTGTTGCAGAGATGCCTGCAGTTGGAGCCGTACAATGAGGTGTGTCAGTACATGAAAGGCCTCAGTCACGTGGCCATGGGACAGTTCTACGAAGGCATCAAAGCACAGACGAAAGTCATGCTGAACGACCCACTGCTGGGCCAGAAAGCCAGCTCGGAATATCTCAAAGTCAAATACCTCAGAGGTGAGCCTTGCCACGCTTTCGCACATGAAGCTCTTAAAATGGGAGGCACTTTACTGGGCATGTTTGTCGAGTTTGTATGCTTTAATTTTTATTCTATGCTTTTCCTTTTTCCCTCCCCATCCACACAGAATACTCTCGTTACTTGCACTCTCATCTGGACATTGCTGTGGCAGAATATAATGTTGATCAAGATCTTCCAGGAAACTTTAAAAACCACTGGGCAAAAAACCTTCCTTTCCTTATAGAGGACTATGAGGAGCAGCCAGGCTTACAGCCGCACATAAAGTAAGTATATTGTATAGCCGCACTTTTCAACAATTTTTTTTTTCTAGGCTCCAGCAAATAAAAATGATGTAGGCGACTCGATGTTTAACACTTCCTATCTATACAACAGTAAACAGCCTGTGACAATCATTTTCTGTTAAAGTGTACCTTTGACACTAGCAACGTTGGGATCTACACAAATTATCTGCAGGTGTATTTTTGTGAATGTATTACATTACATTAATAACATTTGGCAGACGCTCTTATCCAGAGCGACGTACAACAAAGTGCATACCCATAACCAGGGATAAGTGCGCATGTATAAAATGGCTTCCTTGATGAATGACATAAAGAAGGGTCAGTCGGCAGGACAGGTGAAGCTTGTGTATGACTCTATTCTCTGGCTGTCACAGGGATGTTCTACCTCAGAACTTTGAAAGCTATAACGCAGACATTCAGAAGCTGGTATGCACTGCGGATCACCTTGGTGCCCTTATGCAGTACAACACTTCAGGATTTCTCCCCAACCGCAGAATACACAGAGGTGGGTGGATCATAAACACCTTCAGAAGAAGTTTTTTATTCTGGTCTTAAAGTATTTATTGATTTTCAGTTCAAAAAGCTTTGGTACACACACAGCATGAGTATACCCCACAGCAGTGGGGTATACAATAAACTGATATTAAGGTGAAATGGAGGATTATATTTAAAGGCTCTATGGTGTGAAAATATTTTTCATCAAGTGTATTTCAGAAACTAAATCTAAACACTGCATTTTACCACACTAGCCATGGGCCTGGCCACAGTAGAAGTCATGCAGGCCATGCAGCGGACCTGGAGCAACTCGAAGGTACGAGTCAATGGCAAGACCAGGCAGATGCAGTGGAGGGACATGTTTGACATAGCAGTCAAATGGAGGAGGTGAGTGATGTGGCTGTGTACCAGTAGAAAAATTATCTTACAGTAATTGCACTCGCCGTTATAGCCTGGCTCCACCTACTACACAATTTTGAGAAATGCTTCTTTAGGTGGGTGTGTCCATGTCATTTGCATCTCAAGTACACTGTAACCAATCGGGTGCCAGCAGCCTGTGCTGGTTTGAAAGCGAGCTGTTAAGAAGTAAATGGACAAATTTGTGGGTGGAAAAACAAATTCTGTTTGATATCTTGGTCAACATCTTAATAACATCATCATCCTTTTATGTTTCAAAATCATGGCCGTTATGGAATCCACTGTGACAGCAGATGAGACGCTGTGTGTGAATGTTTGTTAGCAGCTTGTGCTCTCCATTACAGGATTGCAGATCCAGATCAGCCAGTTCTCTGGCTGGACCAGATGCCTGCAAGGAGCCTTAGCCGAGGATTCAACAACCACATTAATCTAATCAGGTGCTGTATCATCCACCACATTAATCTAATCATCTACTGTATCATTAACCACATTAATCTAATCAGCTGCTGTATCATCCACCACATTAATCTAATCAGCTGCTGTATCATCCACCACATTAATCTAATCAGGTGCTGTATCATCCACCACATTAATCTAATCAGGTGCTGTATCATCCACCACATTCATCTAATCATCTGCTGTATCATCCACCACATTAATCTAATCAGCTGCTGTATCATCCACCACATTAATCTAATCAGGTGCTGTATCATCCACCACATTAATCTAATCAGCTGCTGTATCATCCACCACATTAATCTAATCAGGTGCTGTATCATCCACCACATTCATCTAATCATCTGCTGTATCATCCACCACATTAATCTAATCAAGTGCTGTATCATCCACCACATTAATCTAATCAGGTGCTGTATCATCCACCACATTCATCTAATCATCTGCTGTATCATCCACCACATTAATCTAATCAGCTGCTGTATCATCCACCACATTAATCTAATCAGCTGCTGTATCATCCACCACATTAATCTAATCAGGTGCTGTATCATCCACCACATTAATCTAATCAGCTGCTGTATCATCCACCACATTAATCTAATCAGTTGCTGTATCATCCAACACATTCATCGAATCAGGTGCTGTATCATCCACCACATTCATCGAATCAGCTGCTGTATCATCCACCACATTAATCTAATCGGCTGCTGTATCATCCACCACATTAATCTAATCAGCTGCTGTATCATCCAGCATTTAAAGCCCCTTGCCATTAAACAGAAATCCCAGGCCCAGATTTATGAGGAGTGCATGTATATCGCTTGAGTGGTAAAAGCTAGCCTTACAGCACTAGGTCAAAGCTAGCTCATTGTCTTACGGGAATTGTAGTCGCTGCATCAAATGTGTCTTATTCATGCCCACAGCAACAGTGCCTGTTGTGTTCAGGGAATTGTAGTGGCTGCATCAAATGTCTTATTTGTGTCTACAGAGATTAGATTTTTTTTTGTTGCTCCTGTCAACTTTGAGTTAATCTGACCTGAGAGTTTCTGTTCTGGGTGTTGACTGAAACTGTCCTGTCAACATGAAGTTTCTTTCCTTGCTTACAGAGGACAGATAATCAACATAAGATATTTGGCCTACTTCAGCAACATATTAGACTTCATCAAAGACCGGATACGAGGTTACCATAGGTGGGTCACAAGAATAAACGTTTTTTTATTTTTATTTTTTTAGGAATTGTTGTTAAAGGTTTTTATTTTTATATTGAATGGAGAATACAGTTCCCGTAGAACTCAAGCTCACTGTGGATGTATCGCTTGTCTTGATTAATTACAGATATCATTTCACCCAGTACTTTGTCCTCCCCCTGTGTCAGAAGTAAGATGATAACCTGCAAAATAAACTGCTCTGCACTGACCATTTATCAAAGCCTTTTCTGAACTATTATGTTTCAGGAATTATATTTCAAAGGGATATTGTAGAGCCATTTATTCTTGTGATATTGTAAGGAGGGACACATTTAGTGTAAAAGAAAAAATGTTTATTTGATCTCTGCCTTTGGAATTTTTCTTGGCCAGGGCGTATAATCCCAGAGGACTGTTGGAAGTAAGTCAAGCACTGGATAGTGTCAATAAGGTGGAGGACCTTCTCCCCATAATGAAGGTAATCCTAATATTATCTGGAACCTGAGATTATTATTTTGTTCCCAGAGAGTCATGTGTTTTTCCCCATCATGGCTGCCAATTACAGTTTAAAGAAATGTGACAAAAGGAGATTATTCTATGACTGGATGTGGGGTTTCTCACATACCCACGTCTCTCCTGTTTCTTCCCTGAAGCAGTTTAACAGTAAAACAAGGGATGGCTTCACAGTAAACTCCAAGGTACCAAGTTTAAAGGATTTGAAGAAAGAGCATGACGGTTTCACCATCACCATCACAGGAGACAGGTTAGTTTCGGAAACGCTTCTCTGTTCAATGCTCACATTTGTACATTACCCAATTTTCCCAACAACTACATGGTTTTTGTGCAAACGATCATGTCATTGGTTACAGGAGATGGAGCAGATTTGGGTTTCTCTCTCATCTGTGATAGCTGTATAGCATTGCAGTCTGATGCCAGATTTTTTTTTTTTGATGAGCTATGAATTTTTATAACCTTGATGAATTGCACCATGTTGAAAAGCCTTGCATTAACGTTTATCACCATTTTTTTGGGATAGAGTACATTTTCTAGTCTTACTTCCCTATTTAAGGTATTAAAAAGGCAGTGGTGTATGAGGTGTTTTACCCGATCAATGCTAAGTGCTCGCAGGTTCATTGCGCATACAGCTTCTTCTTTTTTTTGCTTGCAGGGTTGGGAATATGCTGTTCTCTGTGGAGACACAGACCACTGAAGAGAGAACCCAGCAGTACCAGTCGGAGATCGAGTCCCTGTACAAGGAGCTCACTGCCAAGGGCAAGGCACTCATGCTGTCCACTGAACTTGGGGTACGGAATAGAGCGGTTCTGTTCATTCTTATCGAGGCTGCCGGACATCTTTTTTTGAAATAATTTGATCTTCAGTATTTATTGAGTTATGCACAAGAGGAATCCACAGTGTATCGATGCCCTCCAATGGTGATTTCTATCAACCATCAGTTGTGTAAGTGTTACTGTGTTTGCTCTTTATCAAGGATGCAGATGCGGTATGCAATTTAATCCTGTCCCTGGTTTACTACTTCTGTAACCTAATGCCTCTGTCCCGGGGATCCAGGTGAGTGACTTAAAGTACTTTCAGCCTTTGTCCGATGTGGAACCGATGGGAGTTTTTATTTGGTGAGGTTAAACGCATTTCTTCTTTGCTCCTTCTTAGTGTTGTGGCATACTCTGTTGTCATGGGAGCTTTGATGGCAAGTGGAAAGGAAGTCATTGGTAGAATTCCACCAGGAAAGGTGATGTCAGTTATTACGGTATACCAAAGTTGACTACATCAAGTTGTGATATTCTTGTAGATATATATTTTAAATGTTTTGTTTTTGTTTCTTCACCCCTGTAACTCTTTCAGCTGGTAGATTTTGAAGCTATGACAACACCTAGCCCGGAAGACTTCAGTAAAACAGCCAAAAGCTGGATGAAGTTAAAGAGGTGAGTGGTTCTGCTGGAGAGCTTCAAATAAAGGCATTTCAAAAAGCATGACATGTTGCTAGACAATATGCTGAGGATCTTTGCGAACAGAAAGAGAAATAAGAAGATATTGTAGTTGTGAACTGTCCTTACAGTGTGTGAGTACTCTATACTGTACATAACAATGAAACTTTTCTACTTCTGTCTGTAACAATGCACCTTGCTTCCTCCTCAAGCCTTCCAGTGTGGTATCAGAGTCTTCCGTCAGTAGCAGAGTCATTTCCCACAACAAGAACAATGATTGAAGTCCTAAACACGGACTCTACGTCACATTGTCCGAAGAAGTCCTAAGGCAACTTCCCCCGATGTGGACAAAGGCCTCTCTCCATCTGCCTTCTCTGCTTATAGTCTTACAATACCTTTATTGAACCTGTCCTTCTCCCAAAAGCACAACACACTGAAACGTTTACGTTCAGTTTCAGGTTTAACCCTACCGCTCTTGTGGTTATGATTCAGTGTGGAAAATGCTGTAGAACAATTAAAGATGCACACTGAGTGTGGTGTTCTTTAAAATATAACATTTTAAGTTTCCGTTAAAGGTTCAAAACAACACAACAGTTTTTTTAAATTGGTATATCCCAGTGGTAGACTTAAATATGTTACAGAGTGTTTGACTCTCTGTGGACCTCCTTTTGAGAAACAGTTCTCCCAGAGAATTGCAAACTTGAAGCGGAAAACTGGAAACAAGCTACAACTATTACTTTTTACTGTTTAATTTGTATACTAGAGAATCTATTTAAAAAAATATGTGAGGCACTGAAAAATATTTAAGGAACATTCTGTATACTATGAGCAGAGAGAGCAATGTAAGAGTTTAAACCGTGTAGTTCTTTAGAGCTACCTAATTCCTAAAGGAATACTTGAAAAACATAAGTCAAGCAATCTCTTCTTTTTCTTTTTTTGACTGTTGGAGAGTGACTGGGTCATTGCCATATTGTTATCTTCATAATGTGGTAATTCATGGTAGTTGTTTTACTGACTTGACCAATGAGTTTGGTGGATGGGGTGACTGCTGCTCAGAAGAAGTGCCATGAAGTACAATCATTCCTGTGTTCTCACTCTTAGCACAACTCTTAACCTTTTATTTTCATGAGTTTTAATGCTTTGATTAATGCCACGCACATTAGGAAAACAAATAGTTCAGGGAGAAATTTGTGGGGGTTTGTGCAATTGAACTGTGGCAGAATGATAGTGGCTGCATTGAGGAGGACATTAACCTGTGTAGGTCCCCTTTTTCCCCTCTTCCTTTCTCTTTCTCTATCCCTCTATCCATCCATATCCCTGTCTACCTACCTGCATGTCTATGTGCAGGTTGTGGTACCAAGGTATTTCAGTTCTAATGACCACTGTTCTCATTTGTGTATTCCCCCCAGTTACCCTTTACTGTGAACGAAAGAACAAATAAGCATTGGTTCCTTTTGCATTGGGTCGTTCAGGATCAAATGGACAGCCATCAGTGATTTCTTTTAAAGAATTGGAAGTAAAATACTACTGTTTTATCGTTTCAGTTTTACAAATCCACATCAGTGATGGCACTGTATGGCTGTTTTTATTTCCCCCTTTCTTTATGTTTTGCACTGGGCGAGTTCTGATTAAACGTGGGAATTCATTGGTTTCATTGGTGAATGGAGCAGATGAGGATGTTTGTTGTTTTTCCATTTGGTTTGTGAAACTTGGAGATTAAAAACTTTTATGGGATTAAGATTTTTTTGAATGGCCAATAAAATGGTTGGACAATTTTGCTTGTTTTCCTTACTTTTTTAATTATATTCTTCACATGAAAGTGAATTTGAAATAATGCCACATTTTGTGTCGGGACAAGTAAAGCCATTTAGACATTTTCAGTTCTATCTTTCTATTACCGGAAAAGATCTGAGAGCACATTTCTCCCTCTCTGTTTGCTCCCGTTTGGTGGGTGTGTCGGGGGTGTAGGCCGAATCAATAATCATGTAGGCCTATGCCGGAGAACGCCTTCTCAGACGCCATTGGAGCAGACTACTATGTCAGTCCACATAGGTTTGCAACAGGATGTTCAGCAGCCCACCGTTCCTGTTTAAATAAACGTTTTGCTACGTTCTGTCGGGGCTGAACGTGGCCTAGGTTAAACAAATTATTCAGATCAGTTCAACTGCCCACCACTCAGAACGCTGCCTGCGTTGACCTTACAAACTACCGTTCGTTAGTGTAAATAAAGTCACTCAAAATGACTTTACAAACCGAGGTTCTAATGACAATAAATTGTAGATAAAATATGATCACCGAACCCTCCAAACATTAGTTCACACTTAAAACAAATTATTCAGGCAAAAATTCAATTTCCCAATTGGAGTACATTCAAAACTATAAATTTACCATTGTGAAATGAACTGTTTTGAACAGTACTTTCACATTTTAAAAATGCATTCACGATGAACGAATTACTCTCCAGGGATCGATTTTTTTCTGAGCCACATTGTTTACGGCATCCCTTCCATAGAGTTCAGTGATCCCTTGACGTTTCGGTACCTTAAGAGTATAAAATATATACAGCGACTGCAATAGAAACCAATGGGGATACATTCCGCCACACAGGGAAACACGTTCGTTCACTGCTTATGCTCATTTGTGTCCTTGGTCACATGCACAACGAAGAAGACAGAGTAAATTATCAACCACGGAAGACGAACCATCTCGATGGGACGAACCAATGATAAACGCTTGAGCAGTTGCCAAAGAGGGCGCACTAGATTTTGCGTCAGAGCATTTATTGGGAAATAAAAACATTTATATCTTTGTATGTGTGTTAGGGGGGAAATCGGACCTCGGAAATAATAATGAAATTGAGTCCAATGGGTAAATAAACTTTTAGAGCGAAAATATAGGTATCAGTAGGGGGCGACTTCATATCAGTTGGTGAAACTAGTAGCTCGAAAGCTGGCCCTTTAGGTACCAAGTATTTTTCTAGTTTATGTTCAGTATCCAATGCGCATGTTCTCAAACATGGCCGCCTCAATGATCTGACTTCATGCGCCATTGAGCAGCAGGAATAAATGGTAAGCGGGAGCTGTCTCCAGTGTTTAGATATCTCGATGGACTTAGTTCACCCGTTAAGATGACCGTTTTATGGTTCTGTCCGTGTGATAGATTGCGTCATATGCCATTCTATTCGCAGAAGTGACAACTCGTTCGCTCCCCACTCAATGCGAGCGAAGACTCGAGATGGCCGGTGAAGTTAAACTGAAGGAGGATGACTTGCTCATAAATGCTGTTTCAGACTTTGTCAGTGTTGGAAGAAGTATATTAAAAGAAGCTGAGAATGAATGCTGCAAAGGTAGAATTCACAGCGCCAACCGCAAAACGCAAATTTCATTTTGTGTCTCTTATTGATCTAGGGCTTCATTATAATGTTTCTTAATTCAAATTTAAAAGTAATCTTAAAATAATTTAAGATAAGTTGTGCTCATGCTTGATTTTTGTTTCTATAACATTTTAATTTCATCTTAATTATGCCTAAAACTAAAATGTATTCCGTCTAAGCTACTATGATTTGTTGGTAAGACAATTTAATAAATTAGCCTCCTGGAGTGCTGGCTCAACATGATAGCTAAGTTAGGTAGCTTTCAACACACCTAATGTGAGCAACCAGACAAAATGTAGTTTACTAAATACACCAGAGTAAATTAGCTAATAGACAACAGATCATATTTCCTCCCAGATATAGTATGAGACACTAGCATGAAGCGGGAATAAGAAAATGGATTCCAGTTGATATAGGAAAACTGTGGCCTCAGTAGTCTAACGTAAGTTAGTTGCAAAGTTTATGGCTGGATGTGTTAATACTGTTGTTACTCATTGTTTGTATTATTGTCATTATTTGCAATGTTCTCTATATAACATGCTTGATGGATTAAGATTTTTGGCAAACATTTTTCTAACCAGCTTCCTCAATTATGTTAATCATTTTCAAAGGACTCTCGCAAGAAAAGGTCGCAGAGACAATTACATCCTTGTTTAGTTTGGCTGCAGTGGGTGCAAGCTTTTTTACCAGGTAAAATGACCACTCAATTTTAACTCAGATCTAGGCTCACTCATGTTATCATATATGTAGGGATTATTTAATGCATGGTGTATGAATGCAGTCACACATGTATGTCCCTGTATTGTGTCTCCAGCTTGTCAGTGAAGAATAGGAGTGAAGCTGAGGAGCTGTGGAAGACTGCCTATCGGTAAGGGAGGAACCGAATACTGTCTGCAGGGTGTAGATTTCTGTTGGTTTTGCATTAGAACTATTGTGAAATACAATCGAGTGCAATTTCCTCTTTCTCTGTCCATTGCCAGCCATGCTGAAGTACGGGATTCGACTGAAGACTTATTGCAGCTCGAGGTAGCAGGTCTTACCTTACCCCTCACACACACACACACACACACACACACACACATATACTGCCTCTACCACCATCACCACCACCACCACACAAACAGCCTGTGAAAAACAGACAAGGTCAGTCACATGCTACACACCAGTATGACTATAATAGATGTTCTAGAACAGTCCTCTTTTTGAGTAGGTGGACTGGGACTCCTTCCTCCAGCGCCAGGATGTAGAGCAGCAGATGACTCACAGGCTGCTGGGACAGGACTCGAGGGCTGGAAGTCTGACAGGGGAGATGGCTTTCACTGATGCTAGGACTGGGGGGTGAGTGCAGGGCAGGCCAGCCAAAATGCACACAGAGTGATGGTCATCTTATCTACAACCCATCTGCACAGTGTTCCCACACTTGTCCTGTGTTCAATTTATTTAAAAAAATAATTAAGAAGAATGGGACATTTTTTTATTGGAAAAGTCCCTGATTCCCTTTAGTTGGTTATGAATAGCTGGTTGAAGATAGCTTGTTTCTGTGCGGAAGAATCCACTCTCACTTGCTGAGTTTGTTGTGTCCTGCGCAGGACTGTAAATCTGGCCCAGTACTTGGGAAAAGGCGAGAGCCTGCTCCTAGTTTTGCTCAGACACTTGGCCTGACTACCGTGACGAGACCACCTGACTGAGCTGGAGACCAATCAGGTAGGTCTAAATCAAAATGCTTTCTCCCCGAATTAAGATGATGTAACTTTATGACTATATTTATCTAAGACTGATCGATCTAAGACTTCGATCTTTTGGTTTGCTCACCTACAGCAATCATAAAACATAACAGCCTTCCTTCTTGTGGAAATTGTAAATCGATCTGGATTAGGGCATCTGCTCAAAGGAGTGTGATGTCAAAGTTGTTGCTTTGCTTGATTCCTTAAAGGTACAATAGGTAAGATTTTTGTGTAAAAACATTGTTACAAGACCATTGTAAATCCCTTCCTATCCTTGAAAAAGACTCACTGACATGTTGACTCGCCCTCTACCTGGGTTTATAGTCCTTAAATTCAGGTTTGAAAATATGCAGTTGACGGGCTGGCACTTTCAACTTCACGCGTTCACAGAGAAGGGGTGGGATAAACAGTGTTGTGGTTTGATCGTGTTTGTTGCTGCAATTCCTCTCCTTTAAGGCAGTGTTGTTTTAAAAGCCAATGTGTTGCAGGGTCTTCTGGATGCTCAGTCAGTGCGGGTGCTGGTGGTCTCATTTGACTGTAAGGAGGGGGCTCAGTACTGGCTGCAGGAAACAGGCTGCAAATATGACATGCTGCTGGACCCTCAGAGGAAGGTAAGAATGAGATGGAAGCTTCTAGATGTGCACATGAGCCTAGATGCAGTGTCAGATGCCTGTTGAAAAAAATTTTTGTTCCGTTTTTAGCACCATGTCATAGACTAGGTGTGTGTCTTTTTTTTTTTTACAGGTGTACACTGCATTTGGGCTTGGCAGGTCTTACGCCAAGGTGTTCAAATTCGACAACATGCTTAAGTATGGAGAGTACTTCACATTGAGCCGTCAGTTTCCTGAAATGAAGAGTATTTATATCAGTGACTTCTATCAGGTAAACAAAAGTTTTCAACCATTAAACACCTTATTTTGTGTCATGAAAGACCAATGTTGGCTGAAATGGTGACTGATAAGACTGTTTTGTAATCGTTTTCAGTTGGGTGGTGACTTTGTCCTGGATGAGGGTGGGAGAGTTATCTATTCCCACCCCAGCCAGGGTCCACTGGACAGGCCTGAGGTAGCAGAGATACTGGCAGGCATTGCCGAAGGACGCTGCCCCTCAGACCCTTAACCGGAAGTTTCCACAGTGGGGCACTGACCGCTCACTGGAAGAGCCTTCCCCCGGCTTGTGACTATGAAGACAGGGCTCTCAGTCGCATCCTTGTGAAGAGCCTTGTCCGAACGCAACCCACAAATCGAGGGCAATGACTCTTCCTGTCCTGTGATCAGTCCTCCTTTGCGTTCACACTTTTCCCAGCTTTACCCTTTGCCTTAATATTCTAAACACTGGGATTTTGCAAAGAATCAAAGTAATTCAAAGGTCTTGAAGTGTGGTGTTTATTTGTTCTTTTATTCAATCAGTAGAAAAATCAGTGATGTCATCAGACAAATCAGGTTTTGCAGCATTTTACTGCAGGTGAACAAACTAGCTTGTGATCATTAAATGTGCATAATGTTTTTCCTGTAGTAACACTACTTTAAAATTGGCTTGAAAGATTTTGCACATTTATACTGTGATCATAATACAATATGCAGAAAGTCCACAGCTTATTTGCAATTGTACTGTTTACAAAACATAAGAAAAATAATTGGATTTTTGTGAAGAAAGGATATTCATGAATAAATTGGCTCTGGCTGTTAGATTATTATTTTATCAGTATAACTTATGACACCTCATGCCCAAGAAAGGGACTTTCAGTATGTTTTTATACATAAACTGAAATTCATTTAGTTCATAAACATTACCTGAATTAACTCGTCAACATTTTTCCATCACACGTATTCTGTTATAATTTATCACTTAACTGTGCTCCACAACTAGCATTCTCTAACAATTGAATGGTTTTTTATAACAAATTTTCATGAACATATTTGTATACATACAAGTTGTGAATCTTACTTTTTACAAAAAGAAAATCAGTTTATACAACTGTCGTCAAGCTTTGCTGATTGATGGTTGTTTTTGTTTAGTAGACTTTAATTATTTCAATACAGGAAATTGACTTGTCAGGTGGGAGTTTCAGAGGAGAGGAGGTCAGACGTCAAACTCACAGAGGTAGTACATGGGCCTGTCGCAGTAGTTGTCCCACCAGTCCCCGTCATCCGAGGACATGGCCACACAGTTCTCCCGCTTTCCTCCGTCCGGCTGGCTGGACAGGTAGTGCTTGCGCCACTGGAAGTAGGAGACGCGCGTGCCGTCATCGAACAGGTAGAGCCCTTCGGAGCGCTGGTCGTTGATGCCCAGCCACACCGGCCAGTTCCCCGGGTGGAAGAAGGTTTTGGCGTAGTCGGCCAGCGCTTCCTGCTCCCTCCTGTCCCGCGGCATGGCCATCCTGCCCCCGCGCTCCTGGCACAGCTTCGACGCCCCGGCATATGACTCATACGTGCGGTAGACCAGGAAACACTTCTGCCCTATCCTTCGGCCCTTCTGACAACCTGTGGAAAGATATCGGGGGTTACCATGGCAGCACACACAATAGAGGTTACCATGACAGCATACACAAAACAGTCAAAAAGTATGTGCTTATACAAAATATAATTTAAAAAATGTACTACTCAATTATCATGAAATACAACGGGATTGTCCAGTGGTGCTTGTTCTGCACAGCCCAAAAAGTGGATCCAGAAAAGGGGGGAGAGGGAAATTCCTTACCTTCCAGGCGTCCCACCTCCTTGCGATTCTCCTTGCTGAGGAGGGACACCTGATGCACGGTGTCCTCAACCTCTCCGATTCTGCCATCCAGCCGGGTAACCTTGTCAAGCAGCTGCGACATCTTCACGTCCAGGGTGTAGTGTCCCACGTTCAACCTGTGGATAGCCTGGTCCATGGCAGCCAGTCTGGATACTGGCAGAGGAAGGGCACAGAGAAATCGTCTTTAACACAGGGGGCCTAGTGGTTTGCATGCAGCTATTAAGATATTCCAGTTTGTAGTAGGAAGCTGTATTATCATTGACATACAGATGTAATTGTAGCTGTTCTCAAAGTCTGAGGCAGGATTTGGGTCTGGTTCCTCGCTGTCTCCATCACCTCTGACAGTCTCCTGAGTTGCCTTTTCCTCAGCGCTGGGTAAGGGCTGGGCCCCTTCACCCTGAAGACCAACAGAGAACTCAACTGCACTATAATAACACACTGGAGTGCCATCACAGCATGCATCAACCACTTACAATCATACAATACAGTAAGCTTCACTGGCGAATATGATTACACCCAACACCAACCATACTGCACCATGTTATCAAAATTAGTATTCAGTACTTTTTTTCTCTTTACTCAAATATGGTAATTCCTTGTAAATTGATGCATTTCTCAAGTTTAGATATATGTTTAAATACATATTTACTTACACATTTTTTACAGATATATTTTGTAATTTACACATGCAGACACACACTGCAGTAGGTTTGACAGACCTGTCATGCCCCAAACAATAAGATATAATAATATAATAATATCACTGAGGCTATTCATCATCATCTTAATAAATGTCAGAAAAAGCCTTTCCTCCTTGGGTTCCCACCTGAGCAAGCCTTCCACGGTCTGGACTCCCGATTCTCATGTCATTTTCCAGGCTTCCATTCCCAGGGTGACCCAAGGAAAGCGCAGACAGGCACAGCACAGTAGTGAGGACGGCAGCTTTTGCCATTTTGCCCTCCGCGGCTCAGGTTCTCCTTATGGGACTCTTTTGTCCTGCCCTCTCCTTCTCCTCTCACCCTCTCTACTCCCGACTGCTCGCAGACCGGTCTCACCAACAACAGGAAGGCTCATTGTTTTTCCACCGACTTCCCATTTCCACGCTTTGTGTTGACACTGCACTTTTTAAGCGAGGCGGTCCTTCTGTCATGTGTTTGAGTCTGCTCACTTGGGTTCTAGTAGTCTTATTAGTCACACATGCAAGGTTTATCTTTGCGGCAGTGAATCATGCCTGTGGCAGCCGGCGCTGAGGAGGGAAGCGAAAGCGCAGATCCTAGTGCGCTGAAGTCAGGGCAACCGGGAGGAATTCCAGTTAAAAACGTTACAAGAATCAGACTTTCCGTCTGCACAAGGGTTTGGATTTGAATTGGGACGTATGGGTGGGGTTTAAGAAACTCAATGAGCCCAATGTTACCCAACTGCACCATTTTGTGCAGACAAGTTAACGGGGTATCAAGTTAACTTCACGTAGTCGTGTTCTGTGTTCCGTCTCAAAAGCTATCACACTTAAATCTTTCTACAATAGAATTCTAAGTATAAGTCTGCATTTAAAAAAGAATTATAGGACTGGAATTTCCTGCCACACAGTGGAGTTTTCTCTGGCTTCGTAGAGTCCGGATAAATTACCCTACCAGAAGGTAGATTCAGGCCTAAACATTGACTTTGTGCTCTTAAATTTCTTACAGCAACAAACCCAGGATATAATGTGGATTTGAGTTAGCAATACCTAAAAAGAGACTATTGTTTAGGCTGGAAAAATGTATTCCACTGACTGCAGCAAGTCCTTGCATAAGCCTGGTTGGAAGGATGATGTCATAACCCCAAAGACCATACACCCCATTTGTTGTTTGTTGTAATTTAAAGGCTAAAAAGATTTTAGCATTGGACAATTACAGTACTTGTCTTTCTGTTTCTGTTTCTTTCCTTACCTTCCCATTACGTTGCCACAGTGAGGAAAAAGTAAACAAGAATCTGTGCGGAAAATACGTGCACAACTCTGCGTTTTTGAGTTATAGAGTCAAGAAAACACTTGAATATACAGCTGTAAAATTATTTTATTTTTCATACTTTGGTAGTGTAAAATGGATGCAGAGCTACATTTCAAAGAATATGTATCATTTTTAAAAAAACATGCTATTTTTATCTAAACATATCACTTTTAGTGTTTATATAAATACTATGCTTGTTTTTAACACTAGTATGAGGTCAGGTAAACAAATGTACAAGAGAGGGAGGGTGAGTTTTTCCATGGAAGCAAAACTAAAAGCATGTGAAGATTGCAATATCCTAACAGCTGGAGGGGTAACCGAAGCCAGGTTGGGTTGGTCGTTGGCTATCCAGAGCATGTATAAAGTCCATTACTGAGGAATTAATCCAGATGGTCTGTCCTCACTGTTCATTACCAGTTGTCCAAGAAGTCAAAGCCTGTCTTCAGAATGTTGTTGCTCGTATTGAACTGCAAATGAAGACAAAAAATAACAAAAACATGACAAAGAGCACAACAGGGCCAGGGTACATTATCATTCATAATCTCACTACTGAGAATCAAAAATCCAATTTTGCAGGGCATTACATTTTTTTAGGGAAACTTAAAAAGTACACAGATTAAGCCTAGTCCTCGACTAGTCTATTTTAATGGAGATTCTTCATACAAAACTCAATTTAACTCAGGACTGAACTTTATTTGTGTCTGTGAAAATTGCCCATAGTGTGACATATGGTCTCATTTCCTCCAGTGAGACTTAAAGCAGACAGCAACCTCATTTAACCCACCTGACCGAATGTTGGACTGCCTGCCAGGGGAGACTCAGCCTTATCAGTCTCCCTGGAAGAACCGCCAGGCAGGGCAGGGGACTTGGTGAGTGGACCAGGGGTGAAGACGTCATCCAGGGTGTTGACGGAGGGCAGCGTGCTCTGGGCGCGCTCCCAGCCGGCCACGGTGGATGACACGCTGATCGGTGCCGCAGGTGTCTGGCTGATGGCAGAAGGTGGTGCGTTAACAGGCAGGCTGATGGCAGAAGGGGGTGCGCTAACAGGTAGGCTAATGGGCGCTGGGGGTGGCGGCGCCGGTGGTCTCGGGGCTCGCGGCTTGGTCACTCGCGGCTGCTCCTCGGTCTCCTTCGGAGTTGACTCCTGTCTCAGGTAGGACGGGAGGGGCTTCTCCCCTTTCTCCAGGGACTTGATTTGGCTTGGCGTGAGGGATTGAAAATCAGCCTTTTCCCCCTCCAGCCGAGACCGCTCGGCGCTGAACTTCCAGAACGAAGACTCTTCCTCCTTTCTGCCCAGGCCCTCGCCATTGGAAACCTTAACGGCTTGGGAGACCTTGGCCAGTTGGCTGCTCTGAGAGATTTTGTTTGACTTAGACTCTGACTGTGAGGAGGACGAACTCCCCTGCTCAGAGGCGGCTGTTAAACTGAGGCTAAAATCCAGCTGGCTCTAAAGGAAACAGAGCAAAGACAAGGACAAGGACAGTAATGCTTATGTATAATCTTCAACATGCTTTGCGAACTTGGGATATACAGACTCGCAGAAACGCAGAAATGCAAAATGACCGTCATCCAGGTCAAACATATCGGTTACCTTAGTTTCCCACGAAAATGGCGCAGAATGTTCATCTTGCCAAGTTATGTCCTAAAAAAAAAAAACACCACAAAACATCACCACTGTTAATTGAATGCAATAGATCATGTCCGCTCTCATCAATTACAATAATCCATGGAGCTAACTTGTTAGCCAAACTAGCTAATAATAAACATAGCCAACGTTAGCTAGCTTGGTTGGCTAAATTATATATGTACATGCGACATTAGCTACATTTTCAGCCGTTGGACATGAAAGGGGGTTGCGACGACCATGCTAAATACAAATAACAAAGGCCTCGACACATTATACCAAAACAACGAGCGTTGGTGTAAATGTCTGTTAACTTACTCTATCGCTATCAAACTAACCGAACCAAACTAGGGCTAGCCCTAAAAACGTAGGCATCTTAATTATACTGGCAGATAACTTTCGCAACGCCAACACTTGTCCGTTCACATATGAGGCTGTGTTAGCTACGAATCTTTGCTGTGTTGTTAATCTAGTTCGGTAGCTACCAGCTAGCTAGCCAACTAATTGGCGATGACTACCAACCATTAAACCTCAGTACCTACACCATGCTAACTAGCTAACTAACAGCTACCCCGCTAAATTGGCTCGTACACATACTGTCGTCTTTAGCCATTAGCTTTTCGCTTTGACTGACACAACAAAGACATAAAATCAGATAGTTGCAGACGTCAAATACTGGAAAACAAGACACGTCAAAATACATCTCACCTCTTCCCCGAAGTGTACGATTTTCTGGCCTGTTTGGATGAGCATTTTCGGATAACACACGACTTCTTCCCGATCTACCTTATGCATAGCATATCGAGCTCTGATATGAGGATCCATCATCCCATTATCGATGGCCGAATCCTGCTCATTCGGAGTCATTTTTTCCCAGTCTGATCCGTATGTCTCCTTAATTTTCTCCCTCTCTATCATTATCTTCCTCGCCATGGAGTTAATAGAAGAAAAATACTCAAATTTCTTCGCCTCCATCCCGTGCGCTTCACTCCCAGCCCCGGCCATAGTTGCGGTGGCCATTTTTCCACCAGCTGTTGTTGCTCGCAAGCCTGTCCGACCAGCTCCCGATAAATGAGAGGTATATTTGAAGTAGCAGTAAAATCTGCTCAATACACACGTAGCACGCCACCTGGTGGAGCAAATGTAAAAACTAGTGCGTATGCATAATGTCAACTGAGTTAAAACTGGGCGACATCGGCTTTGTCAAACATAATAAAAATATATAACATAATAAACGTCCCTTTTTGGATAAATTAAAGTTACCACAGTAGTGGACTTTGGATGAAGATTACAATGCAAGAATTGCACACAAAATTACACGCAATAATACACATTGCTCCTGCAAACTCAGTTTTCCCATTTTAAAAAAACGTCTTGGGGTACTTGCGATGACTCCGCCTCATCATCTCATAATTACACAGTCTGCTAAACTCAATCACATTGATATTATCATAGCATAACCTAACTAGAGGAGTTTAGATGGCCCAGTAAATTGTGGAATACCACAATACTTATCGCTTCAGCAGTCACGCAGATGGAGGCGCTATTGAGCAATTTAAGCGTTTATTCAATTAATGCGGGAGCTAAATTCTACATTTACGCTTCAGTCCATTTTCAGTCCATTGGCATATATCGGACAGATGTATAAAACGGCTTCCTATTTTCCTGAATCCCAAATAAATGTACAGTTGGCTATTTAGCTAACTAACTGAGATGATGATGCTGCCGATGCTTGTTTCTGGTGACGTCAGCTAAAGGATTGCCCACTTTTGAGACACCATCAAAGAAAAATGAGCTAAAAACCGTTCAGAACACATTTCTTTTCATGTTACGCTCCGTAACATATGATGATGACTCATTTGGCCAAGTTAGCTAATATGGGTTATACCAGTACCATGTGACACTATCATGTGCAAAGTGTGTCATGTGATTGCCAGTTCCTGCTATCGGAGGACTTGCTGTATCATGTCGGACACAGAGCTCTAAACACTGGTAGAAAAATATGGGTTCACCGTGCAAGTGCATCCCAGTGCCTTGCCAAATTGCCTTACTGGCTGGGATTATAACTATACTTACATTGATGTCCAGTACAGCCGACGCCGATGATAGTCTTTGGTACCAAGATCTGTGCAGGTAAGCCGTCATTACCTTATTCGCTACAACGTTGCAGATATTGTTAGCTAGCAAAAGCCAAGCTGGCGCCCTCAATGACAGTTGCTAGCTAACTTAGCTTAGCTAGCTAACTTAATTACCTGCCCAACTAACGTTGACTGGCATGGCGATTCAGGGTGTCAGGCTAGTTTCACATAATTAGCTTATGATCGCCAACTTAATGACTACAGTTGACTACATTGGACCATCCCAAACGTTAATGTCGAGTAACCTTAGAAAGTAGCTTGCTGATATACTGGAGGCTAAACTGACACAATAGCGCATCAATAACTATAATGATAGTACAATATGTAAAATTGTACGTGAAAGAAACCTCAATTTCTCTAAACGACCTTTGAAAATGTAATATAACCCGGCTAGGTAGGCTAGGTAAACTAGGGCATAACTAGGGCAGTAGATAACATATGTTTAGCACGTTTGAGTAGGAACTAACGTAATCTAAAAAGTCGAAATTGTTTCTTTAGTGATTGCAGGTAAGATTGTATAAAATATTTTAAAGACAAATCCACCCATTCGAAAAGGTTTAGCTATGTACTATGTGTACCTGACGTTCTTTTGGTTTTCAATTAGTGAACAAAACTAACAGACCAAATAGAATAATTCGATTATCGTGGCATGGCATTGGCAAATAAGGGAGGGCATCATCATTTTATCTCATTAACATTACCACTGTCAGATTTAATCAAATGCTGCATGTCCAATTCATTGTGTGTAAAAAGAATGGACTTTGGCTTAATTTGCCTGCCGTTGTAAAATAGTAAAATAAACTATTATATTTATTATATTTGATATTAAACATGCTTTTAGTTAATTTGATGTTCCCTTTGATGTACTATTAGAACAGTCTTTTTTTCCTGCCCAGCACCACAGATAATGAACTAAATAACACTGCATTTTGACACTTTGACTACCACAATCAATGTTAACCAGTCAGAGCTATCTTGAGGCAAATGAACATTAAAATTCCTGACAAGGTGCTATTAAAGTCCACCATGCATAAGAAAGGCCTAAAAATTGTTCTATTAACATGTTTATTTTGCATCCAGCTACAAATGGGAGGCCAGAGACGATGACAACAAAGTGAACTACACTCTGAAGCTCTGCGACTCCTCGCCTAAAACAGCGTGTGGGTCAGGGAGTGCTGTCTGCGCCTATGACCTCACAAGCAAGACGTCGCTTTCAGTGGGTGAGTGAGGAGCAAACTCCAGGGCTGCTGCATGTGCCTTTCCCCACTGGAAGCTAAAAAGCCAAGATCTGCTGAATAAGAGGGCATGTATTCAATGTCTAGGGCCGCTGAGTTGGCAGAGACTGTAACCTACAGAACACGTGAGAAAGAATGGCTGGCTTGGTATCACAAATTCTTTTTAGAACAGAGAGGGTGTGTATTTTGGTAAATAAATATTGCAGTTCTATACACACTGTGTACTTTCATGTAAACATACAATATACAGATGCACCCCTCCCACTTTTCTGTGGTCAAAGGGTTGGAGTGGTTCCTAACGCTTTTCCTGTTCAGTTATCACTCCATCCGTGACAAAGTACACCTCATTCAACACTTCGAGATCTTGTTGAACTGCTAACTCATAGAATCAGTCCAAAATAGGTTAGATCTTCAGGAACAGGATTGTGACTTACTCGTAAAATACATGTCTAAAATGTCTAAAATAGTGCTTTGCACTTGTTCTATGGTATACATAGGGGCCATTTTGTAAGCACAGGCAACCATTCCTGTGCATTTCCCTTTCTTTCCCATTGAGACTGTAAAAAAAATCTATTCCATGTCAACACAGGGTCCTTATCTGTAGGTTGCTGTGAGTAAAGTGCTGGCAGTACTGACAGCAAATTGAATCATGCAAAACTGGTATTTGTCGGTGTCTCACATTTGTCGACGTGCACACGTTTTAGGCATGTGGGTCTCCTTTAACTGGCTAGTTCCTGTTAACCCCCTGTGGGTTCAGTTTCTCAAGCAGTTCTGCTGTGGCCTGTTGTTACGGAAACAACCTCAGAATTTTCCACCGTTCTGTAGAGTACATTCCTCCCCCATTTTATATCAGTCCTTGCCCCCTGGGCTGCAAAGCTTAACCTTACGTTTCATTTCCTTTACTCTGCCTACTTCCATTCATCAGAGACACATAGACACACATAGACACACATAGACACACATAGACACACAGACACACACAGACGCACAGTCCTAACCTATACCTACCTACCCGTAACCGCTCTACAGTGCCAACCCTTCCCACTCAGATCCAAGCTGAATTCAAGCAGGTCTTTTCCTTTTTGATTAAACCTTCAGAACCATTTTCATCACAAACAGAATGTAGTTATCGCAGGCCCCTATCAGTCCTCAACATGGCCGCTCGCCCCTCATGATTCCCCTGTAGAAAACGCACTTCCGGCTCAGTCCGACGCACTGTCACACGGCTCCTGTCCTGGACTCTGTACACTAGCACTGCTTGCCTGAGATAAGAGAGCCGCTCTGTGAGCTCAGTAGCCCTGGATGTGTGTGTGGAGAAAGGGAGGCTCCTTATAGTGCGGGTCAAAGGTCGAGCTGCTCAGGTATATCAGCTTTTCACTCACTTCATTTCATTTCTTTAATTCATTTCGCCACGCAATCAAGAAATAAAGAGCTGAGCTGCAGCATTTTCCAATGCTGGGAATCTATGAGTTCCAGACGCTACCATTGTGCTGTGTATAATGTGAATGGGGAATCTCCTTTGGCTGTTGCTATTGTGCTCTAATTTATGTTACTGGGTCAGCTGAAGAATAGTCCATCAGCACCATAACCTGTGATCCTAGCTGAATTACCTGCATTTATGGCAGTATGCATCTAACTTAAGTGATGGGTGGGGGTTTGTCTGCTTTGAGTGCTTGCTAGGCTATGCCCAACTATTTGGTCTCTTTTGCTATAATAGATCTTTGTTATGCTAGTTTTGGGGTTAGATTTTGGCCTAATCTGGGATGGTGTCTGTTCATTCGGCATTAATTTAAGAAACAAAGAATATGCAAATTGTACCTCTGCTGATGACACATCACCATTAAACTATTCTTACAGAAAAGCTTTATAGGAACCCATATAATAAAGATAATGAACTGAATAAATTAAACAATAGACAAAAAATATCCTACTGTACTGTGGCTTTTATGTGACATATGATTATCCCCTTTATGTTAGCAGTGCTCATATTTTGAGTACGAGGAACTGTAGATGACAGTTGGCCAAGTAGTCTTTCATCACCTTTGTCTCGTTTCCCTTGCTCACTGAGCTGCTTGTTACTCACTCTGCAGATGGTGTGTTTATGAAGCAGGCAGGGACAGACTAGGATATGTTCACTGGGTCAGGTTCTCATGCTATTCATCTTTCCCTGGCTGGGGCATGGTCAGACATCTTGGCAGAAAAATGTTCTGAACCCATAACCTTCCCAGGACATGCACTATACTGTATTGCTTTAACCTTTGACACGGAGTCAGGATGCAGGCTGGGAACTGACGATGAACACTTCTGCTTTGCGTGTTGTAAGATGGAGGACCGTACAGCTGGAACATTTATCTGTTTATCCATTTATGTTTTTAATCCTATATTGTGACATTTTAGTGAGTGAGGTAGTGGAATAAACTCAGTGTCTTGGACAGCTCAAACATATATTCAAGGCAAGGACTTTGCCCCTCTTTAATGTTATTAAAGAGGCTGCAATGTTGTATTGAAGCAAACTAATGCAATAGCCAAGCTTTTTAGTTATTAAGGCATGTTTATAGTCCAGCGACAGTGTGTTCTTATGACCGGTATTGTGCAATGGATATCGCTGGTCGCAACAACATTTGGTTTATACTCTGGGTGACTGCAGTGCGTTTTACTAAGGATAACAGTCTTGGTCTGGTGACGATAGAACGTTCACAAGCCTTCTGTGATTTCTGTCAAGCAACACTCGCTGGTCTACCACAGTAGTCATTGTCCTTAACATTGGCCTACATTTTAAATATGTGCTATTTTTTTATTTTGTGCCTGAAATGTCTGGTCACCAAACCACATTTCACATTGTCATTTAGGAACACAAAATTAACCCTTGCTTAACGTATGATTGAGTTAAGGCTCACCAAATAGCATTTTCACAAGAAGTTGAAACACATTTTGCACACCGCTTTTAAAATGCTAAACATGCTGTTGTTCCTTTATATTTCTCATGGTTGAATCTTTGTTGTTGAAAGGGACTCATGCGACACACAGATCTTATGAATGTTTGTGTGTGTGCATGTGCATGTGCTTTGACTCTCTTGTTCTCTGTTCCCGTAGGTGACCAGTCCCAGAGGAGTGTGTCCCCGAGTGTACTGGATTTCAGTAGTTCTCAGAAATGTCCTGATAGCAGCACCGGCAGCAGTAATGTGCAGAGCAGCATCAGTTTCCAGTGTGGAAAGACCATGGTGAGTCACCAAGCTTGGAGTGTGACAGTGAAGGCTAGACTTCCTCTCCATGCTCCCTTGTGATGGACAGAAGTCTATTTCAAAAACTACAGGTGCTCCATTTTACCCATCACTGAGCACCATCAAGTTCTATTATTGTATAATGCTGGAGTTCCTCATTATGTATGTACATATGAAATGGGATTAAGCAAACATTTCTGTGTTTTATGTTGTTGAAGAATGGTGCTGCTATACACCAGGTTTACAATGCAAACTGGACATTCATGTTTGGCCAGTTCTTGTTCCTCTGCTTTAATTGAACAACCAGACGCAAAGTATGCTGTGTGACAGGCCAGTAATGTTCCCACAAGCTCTACCTGCTTTTAATCGCAAAGGGAATACATTTTCAGTGTAGCGTGTGTCTAGTAGCAGTTTAGGTTGTTTGCTAGAACTACTGTAGTTTGTCCATGGCTAGTTTAGAATGTACAGCGCAATATTACGCCCGGTGGTGAACGTACATTTATTTAAAAATGAACTTGCAATTTCAGCTTCATAAAATTGGTTATCGGTTAGAAATTTTGTTTACAAATCAGTTTCTGTTAACCGTTCAAACTTTCAACCGTTCACACCCAGAGTAGTGAGGAGAATCAGTTTTGCTGGCCTCAGTATCTAAGCAGAGTGAATAAAAGTGCAATGTGCTCGGCCGTTTTAATTTCAGCTGTCACAGGAAAACAACACCTTTTCACCTTCACGTCGTAAGCGAAACTGACTAATACAGCGTCTAATTGTTAGCGTCAATGGGAATGGAAATCTTCATAGCACCTTGTTGTTAGCGTCAATGACAATGGAATGGAAACCTTCATATATGTCGAAAGCGCTTGTCAATTTCCTGTACTTGTGGGTTAAGCCACACAGATATGACAGACCCCGAAACTATTTCAATTGAGTCATTTCGTGACTTGTAAAATATATCTTGGTTTGCTTAATCATTTTTATTGCTGCTAACTTCAGCCTCTTCTGAGCCTTTATTTTCAGTTTAGGATTTTATGATATCAGAATGTTTACATAATGTAGACACCTGGAACAGTATTTTCAAAGAAGACCCAAACACTTCTGAATTTGTCAAACAATTTTGCTTGTATATCTTTCAAGTACTGCTTGCCTTTCTGGAATTAATGTATTGTTTAGGTGACATAATTTTAACTTTGCTTATTGCAGTATCCAGTATTTTATAACCAACTGAAATTGAATGTATATGTAGTGTTCTCTGTGTAAAGTTCACAATGCCCCACGTTGCATCTTTCTAGGGGACTCCAGAGTTTGTGACGGTGTCTAAATGTGTGCACTACTTTGAATGGAGGACATACGTGGCCTGCCGGAAGGACAAGTTCAAGCCTCACAAAGAGGTGAGTTTGGAGAGAGGCAGCTGCTCGAAGTGATGTGGCAAATGAGCGTACATCAACTTGGGGAGAGGTCACATGACCGCCTTTCTAGGGGCGTCTGAGGGGCTTTTTGAGTCATCGCTCATCACAGAAGAGCTTACAATGAGTCGTTAAATACCCAGAATCCACCTCTCAAACCACAACTGAGAGTTTACTGCAAATGGCCACAGTATTGTTTTACACCTCTGACATTGTGGGACTAATAAAATGGCTTATCTGAAAAATGATGAATGCATATTTTATGCCTGTCTGAAGTCAAAGCTATTTCAGTGCAGTATAATGGTCAGGGAACTGGGCTTGCTGTGTAACCCACAGGTAGGACAGGTAGGGTACTGCCATTTTTCCCTCAAACAAGGCACTTATACAGCTCTCCGGCTGTATAAGTCAATACTATGTAAATAAATGTTGTGTAAGTCGCTTTGAATAAATGTGTCTGCAAAATGTAAGCTTAGAAATCGAATCCTTCAATGGTATAGCATTGTTTCTGAGAGATTCTTATTGGTTGTCTGTCAGCGTGTTGGTGTGTCAAAGGAAATATTGCTGCTATAAGCCTGTCTAGGTAGACTCATGATAGACTCATCTCTTGTGTGTCTGTAAGCCCTCATGTGTTCGTTCTTCTTTTCCTTACCTGAAGGTGCCCTGCTATGTGTTCGACGAAGATGGAAAAAAGCATGACTTAAACCCACTGATTAAGCTGACTGGAGGTTACCTGGTTGATGACTCGAAGGATGACATATCTCTGTACATAAACGTGTGTCGAAGCATCTGTGAGTTCATTTCTCCATTTGCTCAACTTGCGGAAATGCTTTCATCGATACTAACGTACAACAGATTTGGCTCTGGATGGTATTAGAGCTATGGAAAAAATAATCTCTTGTATCCTGAATTGGTTCTCAAACATGAAAAAAAAACAAAAAAACAAAAAAAAACGGAATGCTCATTGATAGTGACTGTCATATTTAGCAGAATCCCAGCTAACACAAAATGTTACTGGAATATTTAGTCAATGTTATAACATTACCACTACATAGCAGCAACATTGTGAGAACATTTCTGCAAGCTTGGATGTGGTTTGGGAGACCACAGTGTCGTTACCACCTATTTATGGGTATTTCCCTTACACAGCGCACTCTCGCTCCCGTGTTTCTGGCTATTGACATTGTTTACCGTAGCATCAGAGTTTAGCGTTTGGCTGGCCTTTAGAAATGTGTACTGAGCTGAGTCTGTGTGTTGTGTTTTTGACCCCTTCACCCTTTTCTCTCTCTCTCTCTCTCTCTCTCTCTCTCTCTTTCTCTCTCTTTCTCTCATATGTCAGCCTCATTGGACCCGCCCTGTCCTGAGGGGTCAGCCGCCTGTCTGGTCACCAGCAAAGGCACCTTCGACGTGGGACGTCCCACGAAGGAGCTGCAGCCCTCGTCCGCTGACGGGTGAGCCAGGAACATGGGGCATCTCACGTGGGAGCAGGTTTTGGTCTCAGCCAAAATACATTATGAAGGAATGACGTGGGAAATCCAACATGGGTCCAGAACACTGTCTTCACTGACTGGTATCCGCAATAGAATTTAACCGAAGTGGAAAGTCCAGGGGTCAGAAAGTACAAGTCCGCCCATTCTTCCACCAATTTTGGTGATTGGGAGAAAATACTTGGAAGGAGATTTAATTTCTGAACCTGGATTTTACACCTTTGGAATTTAGTCTCACATAATGGGAAGCATGTTGTCATTCCTGTACAGTGACTTGCAGCATATTAACCTACAAACTACACCCAGGAGCTGTCTAGTAGGTGCTGTTGTTGGTGTTATTCAACCAAAGTGATGCTTCCACCGAAAACGATCATGCTGCCTCTCCACTTTCGAGATCCGACCAGTGTCCCGAGATTTGAAACCCTGGGGGCGTTTCGCTGCTCAGATTCCGTATCGACCTGCTGCTGAGATACACTGCTTTTGCTGAGTCGCTGATTTCTCATTGGCCCTTAACCAGATTGATCCTGAGCTATGATGGAGACCCTGGACACAAGCCAGACTTCTGCGGAGAACACACCCCTGCAGTGAAGGCCAGCTTCATCTGTCCGTCACAGCGGCAGCAGGTACGCCCCCCCATCTCCGTCCTGATTGGATGTGTGGCCTGTGAATATCTGTCTGTTCATACTTTATTTTAACCTTGGCATCATCTACAATAATACAGAGTTACAGGAAAAATAACAGAAAGAAAAACAGAACATTTGTCAAGGCCATAATCAGAGAAATACGAATTGTAACTATTTTAACAAAATGTAAAATTTGTGAAAATTATTACAGTTGAAAAAAAGGGAGTCCGCTCTCATCTAGAATATCTTTTTATCTTTATTCTTCAGGAGTTGTTCAGGAACAAAGCAGTTTGGCAATGTTTTATAGCTTTTTCTAAGATTACACGGGCCCCTTTAAATATTATATTAAAATGATTACAGAAAGACAAAATACATGCCCTCCATGGCTCACTGCATGATATTAGTCAAGAAATGAGTTCCCTCCCTCCCCCCTTCCACTGTCCACCGAACTTCAGTTGTTTGATAGTGGCGGATAGATATGTTGTCCCTTTGTGTTGACCGTGTGGGACGGTCCTCAGGGCAGCAACCCCAAGATGATTGCGGATGAGAACTGCCGCTATGAGATCGAGTGGGTGACCGAGTACGCCTGCCACAGGGACTACCTGGAGAGCCACAACTGCACCCTGACGAGCGAGCAGCACGACATCTCCATCGACCTGAGGCACCTCACCCTGGGGAGTGAGTGCAGCTGAGCGTACCCTACACCCAGCCCTGCGGGGGGCGACGCGGTGCCTCTGTCACCTCCCGTCCGCTTGCCCGTGTCGGTCCGTCCTCTAGCACACACCTCACTGCGTTGATGAAAGGTTGCGGTAATGACATCCACCACCAGAGGGCGAAGTTAAGTCGGCAACATAAGTTAAATTCTCACAATCTGACTTTCACGATCAACTTTTTAAAATAGATTTTTCAATATAGCAAGCAGGGAAAAAGGCCATGATGAGCACAAAGCCAAAACTGACACCCAAAACAAAGACCTAACATCAGCAGCTTTCGAATGCCAGGCATCCAATCTCCAGGCCAGCCCCATGATTCTCGCAATCTGACAGTGACGCATTGGCTGAATCCATGGGGAGGTCCAAATCAGTGCACTTACCTACTATTGAGTATACAAGTTGTATGCTCTATGTATAGCTCTTGTATACTTGTATTAGTGCGCTGATTCGGACGCGGCCATTTTCCACCTTCATACATCTCGCGACTACCACCATCACCATCATCATCATCATCTTCTTATTTGACTGATAAATACAAGATACTGTTGTAACATTCACTAAAACAAAAGTTTTAGTATCAGGACTGTTGACAGGAATCTCTCTGTAATTTTCAGTCCAGTGTGCTATTTTATCTGGATTATGTGTTGTTTACCTAGGTTCTGAGCAATCGTACTATGCGGTGGCTAAGGGCAGCGATGGGAAGGACAGCTACGTGTATTACATGAACGTGTGCGGGGAGATCTCGGTCAGCGGCTGTACAGACCGGGCAGGTCACGTCGCAGCCTGCCAGGCAAAGGAAACGGGGGACGTCTTCAAAATCGCCGGCCGATACACCAATCAAACGCTGAGGTGTGAAAGTATCCGTGTTGTCTGACCAATTAGAGCACTTGTCCTGTCCCAGTGTGCTTACTTTAAAGGTAATGGTAAAATCCACTGTGCTTGGTTCAATCCACATGCTGTTACTTACATTTAATGTTTGTAGTAATCTGGCCAAATTGTATCTTAAGTTATAAATCTAAATCTTTGGAGCACTATTTTTTCCATGTGGGTATTTAAGCATCATTCTGCATTGTTTACATTGGACATGAGTTGGTCCTTCCTTCAGGATCGACACAATTGGAATTTCTTCATACCTTGTTACAAGGCTTTTTGATTCACATCTCCTGCGACAAACTGTAGTGACAGGAGATCAAAGATGGCTGCCCTTTGATACAGTACATCACACATAGGTGTGAAAGCCTTTGTCTTTGTGGCGTTGCAGGTACTCTGACGGTGACCTTACTCTCATCTACCCCGGGGGCAGTATCTGCAGCTCAGGCTTCCAGCGTATGACCATCATTAACTTTGAGTGCAACAAGACAGCCGGTGAGACTGCCGTTTCTCAGTGGTTTCCCATAGACCTCCTGCCCAGTGAACACAGAGAAGTCTTCTTCTTGTTATTTTTTATGGTTCTGTACTGCTGTCCTTTCTCTCAGCTGGCCTGAATTACCAGAGGTGAAGGGATTAGGAAATGGAAGCAAGTTCCATGTACTGGAGATAAAGCAAATTAACTACAGTGGGTGGATAAGAGTGACTGGACTGGACTCGCTATGTCTGTTAGGTTAGGTTTGAATGGTGTGTAGGGAGACCAAACTCTATAGGAGAACAGCAGAGTAATGAGAACATTTTTCCTTATGCGGGCTATGTTGAATGTGGCCGCTGAAATTCAAAAGGGCTACTCGAAAGACTGCGGTCTTGTTGAATTTGTACCTATGGTCCAACGCAAAGCCCAGCTCCTCAGTTGTGCATTGATGTATATCCTGTGTATACATTGTCCTCTTTGTCTGGGTTCAATTGCAAGGTAACGACGGGAAGGGGTCTCCAGTCTTCACGGGCGAGACCGACTGCACATACTACTTTGACTGGCAAACGGCGTACGCCTGTGTCAAGGAGGAGGAGGATCTTCTCTGCCGCGTCCAGTCTGGCAAGAAGCACTACGACCTTTCGCCCTTGACTCGATACTCCACAAGTGAGCGACAAGCATGTTCATCTAGCATATACTCCAGCCACATATTAATGTCCAGATGAGCGCTAGGCTGTTTTTGTTGTGCTTAAAAAAAGCACAAAAGTTCCATTGTAGTCACAGGTGTCTCATCCACCCCACACTGTTTCCATATGACTTCCTGCTTAGCTTATGTTTGTTGTCTGCGGCTTCGCTTACTAATTTCTACACAACTGCGGTTAGAACCCAAGAGCCATGGCATACGGATCTACGGTCTTCTTTCAGTATCCTGCGGAAATACAACTGTCTTTTGTCAATAGTTTCAGGGCTTGTTTCGGTAGATTTGTTGTCTGAAATGTGGTCTGAGGAGGTTGTCCCAGCCTAGCGTGTGTTGCTGTGTGTGTGTGTGTGTGTGTGTGTGTGTGTGTGCGCACGCGCGCGTGCGCCTGTCTGTAAGGCTCATGGCGTTGCGTTCGCTCTGTGTTCCAGTGCCAGACCCGCTCCAGAACTGGGAAGCGGTGGACGGCAGTGCTCAAGACGGAAGGCGCGTTTACATGAACGTCTGTCACAAAGTCCTCCGGCAGGGGCCGACAGCGGGTTGCCCAGAGGAGGCTGCTATCTGTGCCGTGGGTGAGTGCCCAATCCTGCCTCATTCTCCTTAAATTCCTAACGGGAATTCATGTTCCCGTTAGGTCCGATTGAGCAATATCTATATTATTCAGGTTCATGTCATATCTCCCAGGGACTTTGCAATGCTTCATTTCAGTGCTTCATTACCAGAGAGTCCCTTCATATGAAGCACAAACAGATTTCCTGTTCGCAAATTAAATGTTTTACTGTGAACTACGAATATGGCCGCTAATGTTTAATTTAACCTCCTCCTGCACCCTCAAACGAGGACATTACATTTTGGCTTCACTGAGCTCTATACAGTATTGCCCTTAACATAATGGCCCTTCGAGTAAAATAAAATAAAATATATATTTTGAAATGTAAAATATTTAAACAGTTTTTCTCCTACGTCTCAGGAGGTTAATCGGTGCTTTCTCTCTTCATCAGAAAAAGAAAAGACCCTCAGCTTGGGGAAGTTCCTCTCTCCACCGAGGATGGATCAGAACAACATCCGTCTGACGTACACGGAGGGGGACACGTGCCGGGGCAAGAACAGGATCCAGACCATCGTCACGCTGATCTGCAGACCCGGTGAGAACAGACCGCCTGGCAGCGGCGTTCCGTTTCTGAGCCCGACGTTCCCGACGTTCCCACACCTGACCTTCCCTGCCCTTCTCCCAGGGGACCTGGAGAGCGCTCCTGTGATGAAGAGCGTCTCCAGCAACGGCTGCGTGTACGAGTTCGAGTGGCACACCGCGGCCGCCTGCGTCCTGTCCAAGACCGAGGGGGTCAACTGCACGGTGGAGGACCCCCTGGCAGGTAGGCCGCATGACCTGTTCTCCAGCACCTCCTCATGGGGAAGGGGGACTGGTCTCCTATTTTTATTTCATTATTATGTTTTTGTTCATTTGTCTTTCATTTTTGAGACCAGTGATGAGTAGATGCCTTTTCTGCCCCTTTCTTGCAGAGTTCTCCTTTGACCTCTCCCCCCTGACCAAGCAGAAGGCCTCATACAACGTGTCGAGCGGAGACTATAACTACTTCCTCAATGTCTGCGGTGCCGTAACCGCAGACAAGTGTCAGGATAAGGCAGGAGCCTGTCAGGTGGACAGTAGGCAAGTGTAACCCGGTTGGAGGGACCTGTTTTTTGAAGGTGCAGGGATGGATAATCGGAATGAGTACTTTGACCATTCCAGGTCTTACTCAGGTTTTATGCTACCATGCATTGTTAACACTGTTACCATCCTGGCTGTGTAATGTGTTCTATGTGGTGACTGTAACGGCATATAATGAACACTGATCATGTTTTAAATGTCAATCGTGAACAGAAACCTTAGCCTGATTTATAATGAGTGGCGAAGTTGGCAGTTAAGGCCCATTACTCTACTGCTGAGGTGGCTAACCTTGGTCCTGTTATTCGTTTCAGTTGTTCAGTTAAAGTATTTGATTCTGCACCAGATCAGCAACACATTTGCTGCTATTTTAAAGGTGGCCTTAACTGAACTGCATATGTGTGTAGGCCCATGGTTGTCCACCCGCCATCACGGTCCAAATGTAGCGGTGATGTCCTCACACCCCCTGCTCCCTGTGTGTCCTCAGCGGCAACGCCTGGAGTCTGGGGGAGTTCAACTCCAAGCTGTCCTACTACGACGGGATGATCCAGCTCTCCTACCAGAACGGGTCCAAGTACAACAACAAGCAGCAGACCCAGCGCTCCACACTCATCTCCTTCCTGTGTGACCGCGAGGCCGGGGCCGGAAAACCCGAGTACCAGGTAACTCCTGAAATATCTCGCTCCCTACTGAAGTACTGCTCACTAAAACCCGAGTACCAGGTAACTCCTGAAATATCTCGCTCCCTACTGAAGTACTGCTTACTAAAACCCGAGTACCAGGTAACTCCTGAAATATCTCGCTACCTACTGAAGTACTGCTCACTAAAACCCGAGTACCAACTCCTGAAATATTTCACTCCTTTCTGAAGCCTTTAAGTACTGCTTATTAAAACCTTAGTACCAGGTAACGCTCAAAAGTACTGCTTGCTAAAACCCGAGTACCAGGTAACCAGGTTTTGTTCGACCATTGCGCACCGAGCCTCAGTCCTGGCAGAGTTCGGCCGGTGCATAAGGGAGTGCTGCATCCAAGCAGTGCCTGAGAATGGCTTGGGGATTGCAGCTGTTTTCATGTTGTTTCACATCAGTCTTCTTTGGCGACCCGCAGGTAGAAGACATCTACACTTACAACTTCAAGTGGTACACGTCATACGCCTGCCCAGAGCGGCCGCAGGAGTGTGTGGTGACTGACCCCAACTCCCTGCAGCAGTACGACTTATCCAGGTGAGGTTACCTCACAATGGCTGTGTACCAATATCGTCTGTAACCATAACGACGTTTAGTACAGTGCAATATGGCTTTTTCGATGGCGTGTTTTTTTTTTTTTTTTGTCTCCGCTGACAGAGACATTGTACACTGTTTATTCTTCAGAATTAGCTTATTTTAACTAACGTTCTTTGTGTAGACGGCCGGGTTTGACCAACCCGTGAGCCACTGTGCCCATGCAGTACCTTGCGTCACCCACACCTAGTTGTTCCAGTATGCGCTACTCAGACTAACCACATCTGCACATCACATTCAGATACCTGAATACTTTAGTGACTTTGGTTGTAGAATGCAACCGTATTTAGCTGCAGTAGTGGTCACATCCCCCCCCCCCCCCCCCCCATGCGTGTCTTCCAGCCTCACCCGGTCGGAGAGGAGCGGGGGTAAGAACTGGATAGCCATGGACGTGTCTGTCCCCAGCAACCTGAGGAAGTACTACATCAACGTGTGCCGTCCCATCAACCCCGTGACTGGCTGTGACAGACTCGCCTCTGTCTGTGAGATGAAATACGTGCCCCAGGAGGTCAGCCAGCTGTGTTCTCTGTGCTTCTTTAATAATGATAACATTCATAATTATAATAATTATAATTATATAATATAATCATTATAATTTCTTATTGAGCTGACGCGTTTTTCCAAAGCGACTTGCCGTTGATTAGACTAAGCAGGGGACAATCCCAACAGGATTGCTCAACAGGTTTGTGGATCTTATTGTGGCTACACCAGGCCTTGAACCACCAACCTTCCGGGTCCCATTCATGTACCTTAGCCTCTAGGCTGCAACTGCCACCATTATAGTTATGATAATAGTTTGCAAATACAGTATGTACAGTTATGAATGCACCGATGCACCAGAGTGATTCACTATTAGTACTAACACTCGCTGCAAATCGACTTAAATTACGTGTAGTATTTACCATGGTGTAAATTGCTGTAAATAGTGTTGCCAGTTTTGCAACATTAATTTAGGTTGTCTGGCCGTAGCTGTGTTGAAGTGTCCCTGAGCAAGACGCCTAACCCCCAGTTGCTCCCGACGAGCTGATTGTTTGCATGGCAGTCTTTTGCCTACCGGTGTGTGTGAGTGTCTATGTGAATGGGTAAATTATAGGCATTCATTGTAAAGTGCGTTGTATAAAAGCACTATATAAATGCAGTCCATTTACCATCCATCTATTTGTGTGTCTGTTTGTATCTGTCTGTTGGGCTGTCTTAGGGCGGTGTGACGGAGGCGGTGTCGATCAGCAACATGGGCGTGGCCCAGAGAGGACCCGTCATTGAGAGCGAGGGCCGACTCCTGCTGGAGTATACGGGTGGCTCCACCTGCGTCTCGGACAGAGGGACCACCCCCTACACCACCCTCATCCACCTGGTCTGCAGCAAGCATGCCGTGGTGAGGAGAACTGCCCGCTTGACCTCTGACCCAAGACTCTTCACCCGTCTCCACTCTCTTTCATGGCTATGTCATTGGGCTCTTTCCAATCGATAAAATGTGAATTAGGCCAATTAGGCAAATGGAATGTCCTTGCTCCTTCAAACGTCAGTTCGAAGCCACGTCAGTTACGGTTAAAGCATGTGGTTGTGTTTCCGTGCTCTAACTTCTACTTCTGGCTTCTAGTAGGAACATTTAATAGGGTTGGAATATCCTTAAAAATGGCGGACCTTGATAGATTTCCGGGTCAAGAGCAAGGAAAAGAAAAGAGACGTGAAAAAGAAGTGATTCGAATGAGCCCATTGTTTAGCAGAAAGTGATTTCTGCCAACTCATAGGGTCTGACAGTCCGTTAGTCTGATATTGAAGTTGTCCGTAATACTTCTGAGGTTAACCGCGAGTTGATCTGCGCCTAGTTCCTGTGAAGTGCTAGCTAATATGCTGAGCTTCAGTCAAGACTCCTCTGTCTTTCAGTCCGGACCCCGTTACATCATGAGCCAGAACTGCACCTCCATCTTCCTGTGGCACACAGATGCAGCGTGTCCCATCTCACGCACTGAAGATGATAAAAATGTGAGGAAACAGACAAGCCAACACATTTTCTAACACATCCACAAAGCTGAATTTTGCCATTTCTGTTGATTTTAAGACCATGTTGCAGAATTCCACTGCACTAATGTTTTGGTAATCATAAATCGAGGTGTTTTTTTAATTTTTTAATTTTTATTATTATTTTTTATCTTTATAGACCTGCTCTGTTAAGGACCCCAACACAGGATTTGAGTATAACCTGCTTCCCCTACGAAATGCGAATGGCTACACAGCGAAGGGAAATGGGAAGACTTTCTTGGTGAGCTGTAGAGAAACTGCATTCCTTTTTCTGGGCTGTCCATCGTGAATCGTGTTTTGATGTCAGGAGCTACTATTAGTGGCTCCAGCTATTCACTTTTAGCCCAGCTAATTTACTTATTTCTTGCTTTTTAAGAATGCCTATTCATCAGGAGCCCGTATTTCATCATGTGGACAAAATAATACATGATTTGTGTCCACATCTTATGAGGGGGAGTTCAGCTTGTATTGTCACAAATCAAAGGATGGAGTGGCCTTTAATTCTTGAGCTGTGTTGCTCTTTTACCCACAGTTGAATATCTGCGGCCCGGTAGCCCAGTGTGGTCCAGACCAGGCTGGATGCGAGATGGAGAATGGGAAGCCTGTGGGCCCCGTGGGAGTGGAGAAGTCACTGCAGTTCTCCACGGACGGCGTGCTCACACTTACCTACAAAGGGGCCTTGGACACACCCACAGGTAGAGGCGCCGTAAAGTGCTCGCTCTTGAACAGGAAAGGCTTAACAGAACGGTGCATGGTGGGAATTGGAAGTCCAGAGCCAGAACCTGTGGAGTGTATGTGAACTGGCTCTGAACTACACTTTCCATCCGGCCATAAATGTTACTCAATGTCATTAGCAGAAATGCTAAAGTTATGTACTTTACCTTTTAGGATGTGTACTGTAGTTGTAGTCCACTCCTCTTTTGTATTTTAGATTTTGTAGCGCTCCTGTTTTAATGCCACAGACTTTACCCATTTCTCTTGCATTTGTATTCCAGTTCCGTTAATAATTTTGTCAAAAGCACGTTAGAGCAGTCCTACTTTTATTGTAACAATTTCCCCACTTTTATTGGTGTGCATAGCTGGTTGGCAGATTTAGGAGATTTTATTTTTACGGTCTTTATTGCCCTGTTTCATGGCATGACTAAAAGGTATTTTGCGGTGCCTCTGTGATCTGATGAGCAGTGGTTTCTAACCCCTCCCCAGGCACCAGGAACACTTTCATCATCAGTCTGGTGTGCGATCTGGACAACAGCAACAGCCTTCGGCTGCTCCCGGAAGGGATTGCCAGCCATGTCCCCCACGACGTCTTCTTCGAGTTCAAGACCGCCCTGGCTTGCCCAGTGGCCCCCGTCGACTGTCAGCTCACTGGTAATGGGAGGAATGGGGAATACTCGTTCTTGACTGCAGTGAAACTGCCTCTCAATTTTCTGTATACTACCATCTTTCTCTCCAAATGCTGTGCCTTCCTTGTGCCAGATTGTGTAGTGTGGTTGAGGCTCATTATTTTTTTTAGATACAGTTTTTTACATTTTACATTTACATTTTAGTCATTTGGCAGACGCTTTTAATCCAAAGCGACTTACACGTGCATAGGTTCTACCATAGGTCAGAGCATCACATCCAGAAACTAGCAAAATACACAGGAAATGCTGTTCTAAACATAGTTGTCATCAGAAGTGTATTTTTTTTATTTTTATTTTTATTTTTTTGGGGGGGGGGGTTAGACAAGGATAGGGATATCAGAAAGGAGGGGCAGGGGAAATCAGGAGGGAGGACTAAGGTAGAGTTTGAAAAGGTGGGTTTTGAGTCTGCGTCGAAATAGGGGGAGGGATTCTGCTGTTCTGACAGTGGTAGGCAAGTCATTCCACCACTGAGGAACCAGAACGGAAAACAGGCGTGAACGTGCAGCTCGACCGCCAGGTGCACGTAGAGAGGGAACCGTAAGGCGATCAGAGCTGGCAGACCGGAGTGGTCTAGCTGGGGAGTAGGGAGTGATCAGGGATTGTATGTAAGGTGGGGCAGTCCCCTTAGCAGCCTGAAATGCCAACACTAGGGCCTTGAAACGGATGCGTGCGGCAATGGGAAGCCAGTGGAGGCCAATGAGAAGCGGGGTGACATGAGCCGACCTGGGCTGATTGGTGATCAGGCGGGCTGCAGCATTCTGGACCAGCTGGAGGGGCTTGATGGCACACGCTGGGAGACCGGCTAGGAGGGAGTTGCAGTAATCCAGGCGGGAAATGACGAGCACCTGGACTAGGAGCTGGGTGGCTTTCTCAGTCAGGAGATGACAGATACGGCGTATATTATACAGAAAGAACCTGCAGGTTCTGGCAGTGGAGGATACTTGTGGAGCCAGGGTGAGGCAGTTATCAAGAGTCACCCCAAGATTCTTTGCCGTACGGGAGGAGGAAACTACAAAGTCCTCAACAGTCAATGAGAGGTCGATTGACGGAGAGGACTTAGCAGGGATGTAGAGAAGCTCAGTTTTGACAAGGTTGAGCTTCAGGTGATGGGAAGTCATCCACGCTGTGCAGTAGTCCAGCATTGGCAATTAAGCATAGTCTTCTAACTTTTTTGGAGTATTATGTTGCTAGTGCACAGATTTGTAGAATGCTAAGCCGCAGAATGGGCCTTTGCCGTGTATAAGCTAATGTTGTCTCCGCTTCTGTTCAGATTCTCAGGGTAGGGAGTATGACCTCAGTGACCTCACCAGAGACGATCGCCCTTGGGAGGCCATCGACACGTCGGCTCAGGCGAAGACCAGGAGTTTCTACATAAACGTGTGCAAACCCCTGCCCCCGGTCCCGGGTTGCCCTGGTGAGTTCTCGCAGGATGTGTTCAGACGCTTTGCATCCGTACAGGCCGCCGTTTTCAGTCATAACAGACTAACACAACATCCTCTCTACCATAGGGGGCGCTCTGGGCACCTGTGGCATTATCGACGGCAAGGGCGTGAACCTGGGCTACGTTCAGTCCAACCCCCAGGCTGCCGCGGACGGTTCCATCAGCATCGCCTACGGCAACGGGGACAAGTGCGGGGAGAGCCGCTACTCCACCCGAATCATCTTCCAGTGTGACGACAGCCCCGTGAGTACTCTTTCAGAGAGCTCTAGCTATGGGCATGTAACAGTAACAGTGTGCCAGGGTGAACGTGACAGTGTGTGAACTTGAGCAGGTGTGGCTGTAAATTCCGCATCTGGCATAGAGAACTGGCAAAACCTGCCCTTTAGATGAAAAAAGACTGGCACAATCACAAATGGGACAATCACTAAAGGGATAATGAATTTTTTTCTGCTGTGGACTCGGTAAAGAGTGTATATCGAAGTGTTTTTCTTTAAACCTTCCTGCCCACTTCGACAGGTTGTAGAATTGGCCTCTCCAGAGACACTTTGTCTCTTCAGTCTTCCGTGTGTATTGACTAACCCACCTCACTTGGTCCGTGGTGTGGAGAGGTCAGGAGTCAGCCCTGAGTCACTCTCTCTGTCCACGGCAGGGCTCCCCGATGTTCACTCAGCAGGATGGCTGCGAGTACGTCTTCACCTGGAGGACCTCGGAAGCCTGCCCCGTCCACAGAGTCCAGGGTACGAGGGGGCGTCGGGGGGCTGGGGGCCAGCAGGGTCTCAGTAGGGGCTTGTCTTTTAGAAGAGGAAAAGACGTGTCCTGTAACTGACACAAAACTGTTGCTGTTGACTGTTGCTATGTGGACTCAATCTTGACTGGTATCTCTTTTATTGGTAAATCAGTCAATCAGTCATTCCATCAGTTTTATTGTCACCTCATAGTTTACATGAGTATAAAATATGAGCAAAATTCTCAGGTGCATAACTCCACTTTAGTACAGTATGGAATGTATTGCATATAAGTATAAAAGTAAAAAACGAAGACATAAAACAAAATTATAATGACAGAGCAAATGTAAGAATAAAGTATAGAGAAATGTAGAAAAATATACACGATAAAAATATGGGAATGTATATGGACTATACATAAAGTCATCTGCCTCATGTCACGATTGATGCCTTTAACCGCAGGTGACAACTGTGTAGTCCGAGACCCCCGAAGTGGCTACACGTTCGACCTGACGTCCCTCTCCGGGAAGGACTACAAGGTGAAGAGCCAGCAGTACGAGTACCAGTTCGCCGTCTGCGGCTCCCTCAAAGAGAAGATATGCACCCACAAGGACACAGGAAACGTGTCTTCCTGCCAGGTGGAAGGGAGCACTCACAGGATAGCGGGTACGTGGCTCTCCCCTGTAAATTTCCGTGCTGTTGTCATGACGATTGCCCCGACCCCAGAGATACTGTGGTCAGCCATGTATCCTGAACATACAAAGGTCTTTAATTTTCAAATGTTGAAGCTGAGATTGTTCAGTTTGGTTGGTGAGCTTTTAAATAATCGCGAAAGCGCGAACCACGGTCAGTAAGAGCTTTAATCTTGCATAGCACCACATTTCCTGTTACCAAATGTCTTGCTCTACTAAGTGTGTAGAGGAGACCGTAAGAATGCAGGTGATGGTCATCACGTTAGTCTATAGGATCTGTACATTCACACACACAGTTTGTGGTTGTAACACAAACTTTAAGGTAAGGAATTTGCAGACGCTTGCAGAATTGCCGTTTGCGTTTTGTAATTGGTTGTGTGGCTCGTGTGGGTGTTCCGTCCTCTAGGTCTCGCCACACAGACTCTGACCTACAACGACGGGCTCATAACGATCAACTACACCCATGGGGAGACCTGCCACAAGATATACGAGCGGTCCACTGCGATTCTCTTCACCTGTGACCACAGCAAGGGCACGGTGAGTCAGTAGGACCACTGTGGCGTGGACACAGAGCCGACCACCGCCTCTCACGTCAAGCGTTCCAACATGATGTTTTTGCACCGTGGTGTTTTCATTATCTGTGTGAATGTCCTAGTGACACCGTGCCATGCTCAACAAGAAGCTCTCCTCGTTTAGACCCACCTCCTGGCAGAATCTTTTTTTTTTGGGGGGGGGAATGTATGCCTTGTATGTATGCCTTGTATGTAGCATTATTTGGTGTACTGAACTTTGTTCTGAGATTAATGCAAACTCGCAATCACATCAACCAGACCGGAGTGAAGAGATGTCCAAGAATACTGTATGTGCCTGACCTGTTCATCTGGAGTTTGTCTCTGTGTGAATCAGTGGTGTCTGTCACCTTCCTCCACTAGGGGGAGCCACAGTTCATCAAGGAAACCACCGACTGCACCTACCTTTTTGAATGGAACACCGCGCTGGCCTGTCTCCCCTTCAAAACAACCAGCTGTTCCTTCAAGTAAGGGAACCTTCGCCGTGTAATCGTATGATTCTCCGGCGAAGTTGTGTTTGCAAGCGCCCTCCTAACCAGACTGAATTTCGCCCCTCACAGAGACGATGAAGGCAACTCCTATGACCTCTCGCCTCTGTCCATGCCCCGTAGTAACTGGGCAGTCGATTCGCAGATGGGGAACAAGGAGCAGCGATATTACATCAACGTATGCAAGTCTTTGGTGCCACAAGCTGGTGAGTGGGATATGCCAGGCAGTATACAAAGCCTATTAAGTACTGAATGGAAACTTGCTGAAATGTGTCAGCACACTCCTTGATCTCAATGAGACGACATGTAAAAATAAAGGATTAAAAAAGTTTAATAAACTGTACAATTACCAAAACTGAAATTACTCAATTATGCCCCCTCTACAAATACAAAATCTGAAATGAGTCAACTACGAACACGCTACAAATACCGAATCTGTGCCAATAATACCCATTAAATGGTAAAATAGCAAAAACCTATTTTATGGTGCAGGTTTATGATGCAGCAATTTAGCTGTGGTGGTATCCATAACTGCTGTAGTAAGTTGTAGCATGGAGTGAGTTTGGGTAGTTTTCGGTAAATATTTGGTGGATAGGTGGTTGGTTGGGTATCTGCTGTTGTGGCACTCATGGCTGGGGTTGTTTGATGAATCACTGCCCTGTTTCTCAGGATCCTGGAACTGCCCATCCAGCTCTGCTTCGTGTCTGAAGAGCGGAGACCAGTACGTGAGTCTGGGGGAGGCAGAGTCCGCGCCCCACCTGGAGAGGGACGTCCTGGTTCTGAAGTACACCGACGGAGACAAGTGTCCCAACGGGCAGAGGAACCGGACCACCATCTTACGCTTCAAGTGTGACAAGGACAAAGTGGTGAATGAACCCTTCCTCCTGCTTCACACACACCCGCACATGTTTTAATACTTTTATACATGTCCACATACCAATGGAACAATAAAGGTCATAAACAATAGGAAGCTACCTATTATTGCTGTCATCCAGCAATATCTTGCGAGCTGCTTTGCTCATTGTAATTTTGACATTTCTGCCAGTTGCAGACCCCTTACCACTAGTCTGTGGAGGCGCGCACACGCACACACACGCGCACACACACACACACACACACACACACACAAGCACACTCATAGACATTCATACATGCACTCAAACATGCATACTCTACCTCTCATCAACTCCATCACGGAAAAGCTAAGTAACAGGGCAGACGGACTTCCTGTTTGTGGTCCTGACTTCCCGTATCCTCTCAGGACTCCAGTCCCACCCTGATCACAGCGCTGGAGGACTGCGTCTACACCTTCATGTGGTTCACCGCCGCCGCCTGCCCGCTCAAGAGCAGCGAGCACGGGGACTGTCGGGTCAGCAACCCGGTAACGGGTGAGTCTCCAACGCCAGCCGCCGCGTCGTGCCATTCCCGCGTCTATCCCCGCAGTTTCCCGTGCGTCACGCAAACTCGCACATTTGTGCCCCCCTCTTGCAGGGCACCTCTTTGACCTGAGCAGCCTGAGGAAAGAGGGAGGCTACACGGTCCACGACCTCGTCGACCGGCAGAAGATGTATCGGTTGAACATATGTGGCGAAGCGACAAACCTCGGATGTGAAAAGGGGACAGGTAAAGATCTGTTCTGGTTTTGTCGTGTGCTTCTTGTGTTGCTTTGTCATTCTTGTAATCAGAAGAGGTCCTGCCAGCATGTTAAGCTATAGAAATGTGCTCAGCAAAGGAGAAGAGAATGTATTTCTAGGTGTATTTCCTTTGCTTAAATTTTAAACACATGCTGGCCTGATCTCTATTGAGCTGGTCTATTTTGAACTTACAAAATGGATACATCACCAAAATGCAGAATTACAGACCAGTATTAAATCCGGGAGCTTTCCTGACAGCTCCAACAGTCAGCAATGTTAGCCTCACTTCTTCTTTTATTGTATTAGAATATTTTTGATATCAGCAGTTTCTGAATAAATGGAGGAACTACCTGGTGGTAGTTGCATAAAGTGCTGGCCTAGTTGACTCAATTCTTAGAAGAACCGGTATCGATAAAGTACGTCTTCCGTAATTATATTGTCAAAATTGTGTGGCTGTAATTTTAGGCACCTAAAGTAGACCCAGTGGGGTGTTGATGCGACCAGCAGTTTGAATGCGGGAGTGTATTTGACCGTGACTTCCTGTGTCGCACAGGCGTCTGCATCAAAGACCGGCAGTCCGCCATAAACGGCGGGAGGTTCTCGCAGACGCTCACCTACCGGGACCAGGTGGTGCAGCTCACTTATGAGGGCGGAAACGTATGCCCGGCCAACGGCACCCTGCGGCACAAGAGCGTCTTCAGCTTCGTCTGCAGGTCTGAAGGTTCGGCCGGGGAAGGCCCGGTCCTGGTGGACACAGACGAGGACAATTGCATCCACTTCTTCTCCTGGCACACCCCGCTCGTCTGCGAGCAGCAGGTGAGACCTGGAGGGCCGATGCACAAAAACGGCCTCAGACCAGCTAGGCCGTTGCCCTCTTGTCAAGATTAGACTGACTGTGGAACTGCAGTGTCCTTGATGACTGGTTAACCATTACTGACTCTTTATTATTTATTTCTAAGAAGAGGTGCAGGAGCCTTCAGTTTTAGTTGATGCGTAATCCTGTGCAATGCTAATTGTTTTTTAAATCACATTTTGTGAAATGCTACTGTAAATATGTTACTATAATACTGGTCTCGTGAGTGTATGTGCGTTCGTGCGAGTGTACAAACTGACCTGGGTCAATTGCGGAATTGCTTAGGATTCAAATTCATTTCTATGCTTTACTGAGCTTCTCTGGTGTATTGGAACCTATGAAATGCTCTTAAGAAGTGTAAGCCGCACGTTCTGGTCCTCTTCGTTGGCTCTATTGCACCAGGTAAGATCAATCGAGTACAAAAAAGGATTTGGAAAAAACAATTATGTAAATGACCCAGGTCTAGTAGACCTGCATGTGTGTATGAAAGTGCATATGTTCTGCTGTGTAATTTTGTTTATGCAAGCCTTTTCCTCTTTTCTCCAGAGAGTTCAGTGTGTTATTTGCCTTGTATATGTGCAGCATATGAGCTCACATTGGGTTAGGGTCTATATCTGAGGGCCTATAACAGAGGCATGTATCATGCCAGCATATCCTACAGCATATCCGCTGCTGGTCTCATCATCCTGTGTTCTCCAATTGCAGGTCAACTGCTCAGTCTCCAACGGGACCTCCCTCATTGACCTCACCCCTCTCATTCACAAAACGGGCTACTACACTGCCACGGATGAGGACCTGTCTGAGGACCTGTCCAAAGACCCCTCCCCTGACTTCTACATCAACATTTGCCAGCCGCTGAACCCCATCCCAGGGGTAACGTGTCCCCCAGGGTCAGCCGTGTGCATGGACCCCGACAAGGGGCCCCCCATCGTGAGTTACAGCCCCATCTCCCTCCTGAATTCTTGCATACACCCACGAGCACTTTATTAGGAACATTTTTACTTTATTACACCTACTTATTCATGTGATTATCTAATCAGCCAATTGTGTGGCAGCAGTGCAATGCATGCAATCATGTAGATACAGGTCAGGAGCTTCAGTTTATGTTCACGTCAACCATCAGAATGGAAAGAATTTGATTGAGGTGACTTGATTGTTGGTGGCAGACAGGGTGGTATCTCAGAAACTGCTGATCTACTGTTGGTTTAGATTGTTGGTGGGGGGACCCTTTGGTAGGGTTGTGAGAGGTTGTCACAAGTGGTTGTTTGGGGGGGGGGGGCAGACACTTACATTTGCATTGACAGCCAAATACACACTTCATTAGTAACTATGCACATGCAGTTGTTGTGGGACGTTGTAAATGCATTTGTTCATTAAGTGAGCCGTTGCCTCTCTCGCTCCACAGGATATTGGCCGAATCACGTCCCCTCCGCAGATCAACGAAGCCATCAACGAGGTGTACATATCGTTCAGCAGCACCACCCCCTGCCCCACGAACTCCTCCATGAATTACAGCTCTCTGATCGTTTTCAGCTGCAAGAGAGGCACAGAGCTGGTGAGTGCTCTGAAGCTTTTAGCACAGAGATTTAGCCAGTTCTATTCCCATTCAATCAAATCAATTGAAATACAGGTTGAAATTTAAATTGTAACGATGTCTCAGTCTGATCTTTCAGTCAGATTCCTGAATGGATTGGAATTAAACGGAACTGACCGACCCATGTACTGTATGTGTGGTACATGGCATCATAAGACATTCCTTATGATGTCATAGTTTCTGTACAATCCTGTAATCGGTAGCAGTGTTTGGGTGGGAGGGTTTCAGCCAGGTAAGCATCCTGCTGACCCATCTCATCACTCGTTAGCGTCACCTCTGGTATGTCCGGAGAGTTCCTGAGAGTTTCCTGTCTGACGCGGAGTAAAGAGTAGAGGTTGGCTGACTCATGAGTCGGAGGAAATGCATGCTTGTACTTACCCACCTAAACTGATGTAGGTGGTTACAGTTCTGTGATAAGATTGCAGGCAGCTGCTACTGAGGCAATGCATGCTTGCGCTTACCCACCTAAACTGATGTAGGTGGTTACAGTTCTGTGATAAGATTGCAGGCAGCTGCTTCTGAGGAAATTCACTGTAACTAGTTCAGTGATTGGCATGTTAATCGCTATTACTGTGTCACATGTAGACTTTAATCCCGGGCATACAGTGTAGTCTGTAAATATTTGGATAGTGGTACAATTTCTGTTCTTTTGGCTCTGTACTCCAGCACATTGGATTTAAAATTAAACAATGAATATGGTTAAAATGCAAACTGCGACCTTTAATTTGCGCGCCCCCCCCCCCATTTTACAGGTCAAAAGTAATTGGACAGTTGGTTTCTCCGCTGTCTCTGAATAGTTTTTTGGTGTATTCAATTGCTTCTTTAGCGCAGGTATAAGAAAGCTTTCAGTAGTCTTGATTCTAAGCTTTTGATTGCCTTTGGAGTCTGTTATTGACATTTGTCAACATGAGGACCAGAGTTGTGCCAATGACAATCAAGGAAGCCATTACGTGGTCAAGAAAAAAAACAGTCTGGGAGGAGCAACACTTATCAATTTTTAAATGCTCATCTTCATTTGGTTGTCTCATTTATGTCAGTCCATGAAAATATGAATGCTAAACTAGATCTGGGTCAAGAATTACAGTAGAGTGATTGATGTTGTTTGGCGTGCCTGTTTCTCCTTACAAAGCTGCCACAGGTTCAACCGAGAAACACAGTCTGTTAAAGCCAAGCATGAGCAAAGTCACATGACTTGTCTGTTCTCATGTCCCGTAGGGCTCGCCATGGATGATCAGGAAGTCAAACTGCCTCTACGTGTTTGAGTGGGCCACCCCACTGGTGTGTCCAGACTCCGTCACCACCAAGGACTGCACCCTGACCGATGCTCGGCTGCAGTACACCTTCAGCCTGTCCCCTCTGTCTGGGGTCATCCAACAGGTATGACCGCTGTGCCCCCCACACTGCTCTTATTTTTGTAGTCATTGGGTCCTGAGCGTGTGTGCCTAACGCCGTCTCGCACGCTCACCTCTGTGACAAATATGAGGTATTGCACTCTTCTCACACATTCTCTCACTTCTCCCACTGTTTTTCTCCTGCTAGGGAGTCCACCTCATGCTATTTGGAGGCTTAGGGTTGATATTTCCCATGTTTCTTCTCGTCTTCGGGTCAGCCTGCTGTGAAAAGCGCTATACAAATAGAATAAATTCTACATTTAATTGAATTGAATCTCACGCGCACAACACACACACAAGTTTTACTCCTGTGAAAATCTTTTTGATCAATTGTCTTGTTTTGGTGCAGAGACAAGTCCCACAACCTGCTAGAGGAAATGTTCACTACTTGCAACCCACACGTCTTATCATGTGGGCTTGGTCTGGTTTTTCCAGCATTTCTGGAATGTAATTGGTTTTAATGCTTGGGCGGACTTAACGATCAGTGCTTATTTGCTCATTTGAAACGGTCGTTTGCATTTCAGTTTTTGTGAATATTATAAGCTTGAATTCTGATGAGCTGATGCCTCCTGGCTGATGGTGAACTAGAGCAGGCATTTGCCTCTTTATTGGCTTTATTGGCCCTCTTTAGTGGTCTTTCATTTAGCATCTCATAACCTGTCCTATGTGGGAATCTGATTGTTGGTCAGTCTGCAAAGTTTTGAATGGGTCTTCTTCCCATTTCTAAAGTGTCAGTGAAGCACAACATGCGCAGCATGTGGCCTAGTGGCAAAGGCACATGACTCAGACCTGCAATGTTGGTGGTTCAATCCCCGGTGTAGCCACGATAAGATCTGCAAAGCTGTTGGGCCCTTGAGCTTGGCCCTTAACCCCACATCGCTCCGGGGGGGAATTGTCTCCTTCTTAGTGTAATCAACTGTAAGTCGCTTTGGATAAAAACATCCGCTAAATAACTGTAATGTAATGTCATGTCATGTAACAACATAAGCAGTGCTGTGTGGCTGTTTGACAAGATGGCTCGGAACCATACTGTCCTCTTGGGTCCTCTTCACGCTGGTTCCTGTGTTCGATCTGCACTTTGTTGTACGTCGCTCTGGATAAGAGCGTCTGCTAAATGCTTTGTAGTGTAACGTAATGGCTTCTGACGTAGGTGTTTCTCCTCCCGTTTACTTCCCAACCCTCGATCGTGCAGGTGACCTCCGACTCCGGCCACTACAGTATCAACGTGTGCGGGGAGGTGACGGACCCCGGCTGCCAGGGCAGTGCTGTGTGCCTGGTGACGGCCACCTCCAGCACGTCGTTCGGGAACAGCAAGGCCATGACCATGAACTACCGGCACGAGGACGAAGCCGTGATTATGCGCTATGGCAGCGGAGACCCCTGCCTTCCAGGTCAGAGATGGCGGACGTTCGATCTTCATTTACACACTTCAGTTACATCAGGGCGGCCTGTAGCGTAGCAGTTGAGGTAAATGACTGGGACAGGCAAGGTCGGTGGTTCGAATCCCAGTGTAGCCACAATAAGATCTGCACAGCCGTTGAGCCCTTGAGCAAGGCCCTTAACCCTGCGTTGCTCCAGGGGAGGATTGTCTCCTGCTTCGTCTGATCAACTGTACGTCGCTCTGGATAAGAGGGTCTGCCAAATGCCAATAATGTAATGTAGTGCTGCTGTCCTGCAAGTTACCATTTTAGTAATGCGCTTCGGGTGCTGTGCTAAGGTTAGCAAGGTAGAAATGGTAAATAATTATACTCATTTCACAATGCACATGGCATAACCATTCGAAAGGTGGTATTATCCAGAAAGTTGAATAGTTAAGGGATGATTTGCAGCAGTAAACAGAAAAGGGTACATTTGACAGAAATTTAGTTGTTTTCTTTCCCAGTGGAACAGAATCTTAATAAGTAAACCATTAAAACCATTATGGAGTAACTTAAGGGCTTGAGAAACTTGACCTGGCTGCAGCAAAACCCAGCAGATATTTGGGCTAAAGTGTACACATCCTGTATACCTTTTTGCTTTCAAACCATGGAGGTCTTCATTTTTTAATATTTTAATACATTGCTCTACAGTAGAAAAAAAGCATCGTAGAAATAATGACATAATTACATGTGAAGATGCACATGCTCACCTCCATGTTGGTGGTTTCCTTCCAGTGACGGCAGATGGGGATGTCTGCTTCTTCCCATTCAAATATATGGGGACTTCGTACTCGGAGTGCACCAAGGTGGGCAGGACAGACGGGAAGCTCTGGTGCTCCACCACCAGTGACTACGACAAGGACGTGAAGTGGGGGTTTTGTCAGGAAGGTGAAGAACGTTTTCCTCATTTAGCCCTTCACAGTGCGAGGTCACAAATATGCGATTAGGCGCTGATGAACAATCACCGTCGGTAATTGTAACAAATGGAGTTCTAGAAAACCGTTCATTATGTTCTCCGCGGTCACAGGGGAGGGTAAGGGGTGAGCTCACAGGACATGGATGTTTCCATTCTACATTAGATCAATTTGCATGAAGAATGATGGTATTTTATTGAAGCAGGTCGGGTTGCTACCTTTCTATCAAAGTACTAGTTTACTGGGGGCTCAAACCCCTGTTGCATGTTTTATGTATGAATAGGGTGTGTGCGCATGAATGTGTGCATACAGATGGATATCGCGTAGCATTTTTAAAGGTCACGGCCATGTCTTTGTGCTAACTTTGAGAACCTGCTTGGCTGCGATGGCTAAGTCTTGAGATGCTGAAGAACGGTGTTGCTTGCCCCCCCCCCCCAGTCAAAGTGAAGAGGCAGTCCTCCATCCTGTTCACCTGCGACCACCAGGCAGGCCGGGGGGTCCCCAAGCTGCTGAGCGAGACCCAGGGCTGTGCCTCCTCCTTCCAGTGGCCCACCAACGCCGTGTGTCCGCCCAGGAAGATGGAGTGCCGGCTGGTGCACCAGCACCAGACCTACAACCTGCGGACCCTCTCCTCACTCACCTCCCCCTGGAAGTTCAGCCACGGCGGAGTCAAGTAAGACCCTCCTGGCTCCTGCTCCCCCTGCTGGACGTTGCTATACCTTTCGTTAAAGGGCTCCCATATTGTGGAAAACAACATATGTGGATTTTATAGTACTTTGTAGGAGTTGTAGGTACTATAGAAAACACTGAAAGTAACAAAACGCACAGTCGGCAAAGAGATCCACACTATCTGTATCAAGACGCTGTGCAGTTAATGAGATGTTTGGACTTCCGTAACTTTATGACGTCCAAACTATACGCTCATTTGCATATGCCCAGCCTCAGTGCGGCCCACCTTGTAGCCTGAAGTAATCCAAGCGCTCGGCACCGACTGCTGGAGCTGGCCAGCCAATAAGAACAGAGGTTCAGTGATATTAATGAGCCTTAAAGACACAACCTGTTTTTGGTGAAGCTTATGAGAACAGCTGGAGAATCAAAAATCTATAATCCACATACCAAGAGAAATTAAATTTTCCGCAATATGGGATCTTTAACTGATCAAGCAGCAGGCCTCTGCACCTCTGCCACACCAGGGCTGCTCACTCTTTCTCCACTCTACTCTCTTCTGTTTGTTAACATATAATCAGGTCATCATCTGCGCATTTATTGTCCGTTTCAGTTACTTCATGAATCTGTGCCAGGGAATCCAAGGGGGCCCGAGGAACTGTCCCGAGGATGCCAGCGTGTGCCGCCAGAAGCAGGGCGGGCCCACGCAGACCCTGGGTCGTGTTCACACCCAGACCATGGGCTTCACAGGTGACCACTGATCCACATCCCCACCCCCCCTTCAGAACTTGGGTTAATTCCATTAGTTCCTGTTAGTTCAAATTCTACAAACGAACAGAAAAAATCCTGGGCATTCTGGGCATGTCCCCCAATTCCTGAATTCAGTTTTGAGTTGGGGCCCCTACCCTGGAAACGAGAGCGTCATCGCACATCTTTAACACCGCCGTCCCCTGGTCTCTCTCCCTTTCAGACGGGAAGATCATGGTGAACTACACCAAGGGGGACGCAGCCTGTGGGAACAGCATCTTGGCCAAAACGGTCATTCAGCTGACCTGCGGGACCACGGTGGGAAGCCCCAAACTTGTACGGTGAGTGCTCGTGGGTTGGCGGAGCTGTGTGCTGGACGTGCTGCTTAGGGAACTGGCTTTCGTAACCAGCATACGGCTGACATTAAAGTGCTGCTGTCCCTCTGGCCAAAGGTGCTTAACATTTGTAATATATAAAATAGGTTTAAGATGACTTTACTTAATTATATTTGCCGATATTCTTTCAGAAAATGACGTTATATACTAACGTATCATTTATAAAATTATATAGTATATTTTATGGTCCCGCTTGTTAGTGATTTCAATTCCAGTTGAGTTGTTTCCTGGTAAAATGAAGGATGAATAAATCAATTGCATACAGTTGTATAAATGTGCAGTATTAAACTAGATGTGGAACATTTCAAGCAGGTTTGTGTTTATTCGAGTACTCAGTGCCAAAAACAAGTGCCAACTTGTTTTACATCAGCAGAGCTACTTATAGACAGCGCAGAACATTTTGTCCAGCATCGGCTAGCCTGCGTGAAGATAAAATCTTTTTTTTTTTTTACCCTTAACAGCTGAAATGTTCATGATTGTATGTGCTTTCATGGTACAATGCAATGAAAAGTTACTGAATGTTTTATGTTCTCTCTTCACGAACAGTATAAACATTAAAAAGTCACCATTTGCTAGATTGTATGGCATAACATAACGAAAGGCAGCTTGTTTTGGCTGCAGTTATGTTGTTTTTGTGTCACAAGTTCGAGTTGGTTTTGGAAAGAAGTCACCTCCTAAGTACCATTAAGTAAATGAAAGCATCTCCGCCTGAATTTTCTACTCGGCCTGAATATAGCTGTGGCTCTATATTGATCTATATACCCACTGGAATAGACAAATGCATGCAGGTCAGTCTGCAGTATAAACCATAAATGCCATATAATAAGTCATTTTAAAATACTTCCATTTTTAATAATATTTTCAGTGTGGTTTTTCTAGATGCTCATATGATATACACTCAGTGACCACTTTATTAGGTAGACCTGTACACCAGCTTGTTAATGCAAGTATTTAATCAGCCAATCATGTGGCAGCAATAAAATGCATAGAAGCATGCAGATGTTGTCAAGAGACTGTTTGTGATCAGCTGTTTTTCAGACCAAATGTCAGAACAGGGAAGAAATGTGATTTAAGTGACTTTGAATGTGGAATGATTGTTGGTGCCAGGCTGGGTGGTTTGAGAAATTGCTGATTTCCTGGGATTTTTACGCAGGACAGTTTTGAGTTTACAGAATGGTTAGAACGAGTTGTTAATGAGAGAAGTCAGAGGAGAATGGCCAGACTGGTCGAAGCTGACAGGAAGGTGACCGTAACACAAATAACCATGCATCACAACAGTGATATGCAGAAGAGCATCTCCAAACACAAAACGCATCAAACCTCTGAGTGGATAGGCTACAGCAGCAGAAAACCAATAAGTAAAAAAAAAAAAAAAAGTCTAAAAAACGTAATAAAGTGCTCACTGAGTTTATGATGCTGCTGTCATACACTTTTTCCAGTACATTCACAGTACACCTGAGCGTTTGATATGTCTGTGATGGTGTTGTTAATGTTTGATTGGTGTGCGTGCGTGCGTATGTGTGTGCGTGCGTGTGTCTGCGTGTGTTGCTGTGCATTTACACAGGGTGGATGAGGCAGCATGTGAGTTCTGGCTGGAGTGGGAGACGCGTGCAGCATGTGCCGTAATGCAGCAGGAAGTGGTGATGGTGAACGGCACGTTCCGAGTGCCCGATACTGGAGTGAACTTCAGCCTGGGGGCCCTCTACTCCAGGTGAGCCCCTGTTCCCCACCAGGGCTGGGCTCGTCCCACTTTAGTCCACTCGGCAAACATTACATGGAACAGTTTTTAATTTGCATGTTGCCCTGCTATTCACTGCCATGAGTGAACTGTCATTCAGTTAATTTCCAGAATTGACTGAACTAAAATGGAAATGGACACCCAACCCTGTGACTTGGCATTGTGCAAAAAATTTTGTTAACTGCAATACAGGAGGGAAAAAAAACTAAACTTTTTTTTTTTTAACTTATCGGGAAGAGTGTCTGACTCTTTCGGATTTCTTGGCAAGATTAAAGCTGTGGTCCAACCCCCTGGAAATAAGAAACCCAAAAAAAGTTGGGTTGCATAATGACGCACACTGGCATCTGTCTTGAGGTGTCTGTAAATGTGTTTCCTAATGATTGCATTGCAATCTTCACTAGAGTCTAAGCTGCCATTCTAATGACCACATTAATAGCCGTCTACTCTAAACCAGTTGGAACAGTTCATTGTGCTAGGGGCTTGCGTATACCATAATGTGGAAACTGTCAATCTTTCACTAAAATAATACAGTTACTCTTGAGTTAGGCTTGTCATGGCTCTTTACTTCCTTTTTCCTTTAACTCTCATCAAATCTTGGTTTTCACAAAATTGAACCTGCATTTATGCAAACGTGAATTGGGCTACTCACCCCATGACAGCAGTGCTGTATGTCTAATGTACCGTCATTGTGTGCTTGCTAAAATGAATACCCCGTCCTCTGTATAGTTTGAAGAGCATTGCGAAGAGGGTGTTTCTGTTTCGGCAGGTTCCACCAGGCTTCTGGGGACATCCGGTCTAATGGGGACCAGTACATTTACGACATCCAGCTCTCCGGCATCACCAACAGTACCTCCTCCTCTTGCCTGGGGGCCAACATCTGTCAGGTGAAGACTAACGGAAACTACCAGAGAAAGATCGGCATGTCACGCAAAGCAAAGTACTACATCAAAGGCGAGTTTACCACCGTGATCGCGCCTGCTCGGTGGGGGGGGGGTGGGTAGGCTGGGGGGGGGTCTCTGGCCCACTGCCTCCTGGTGAGTGAGTGAGTGAGTGAGTGAGTGAGTGAGTGAGTGAGTGAGTGAGTGAGTGAGTGAGTGAGTGAGTGAGTGAGTGAGTGAGTGAGTGAGTGAGTGAGTGAGTGAGTGAGTGAGTGAGTGAGTGAGTGAGTGAGTGAGTGAGTGAGTGAGTGAGTGAGCGAGCGAGCGAGCGAGCGAGCGAGCATGACAAGTAGGCCCATTATCATCCTAACGCTCGCTTGTTCTTCTCCTTGTAAGACGGCAATTTGGATGTCCTCATCCCATCCGAGTCAAAGTGTGGCCGGGACCAGGCGAACGGGACGGTCTCCTCCATCATCCTGTTCCACTGCAGCCCGTTGGCAGGGGAGGGTATCCCAGAATTCCTCCTGGAATCGGACGGCTGCCAGTACATCTTTGTCTGGCACACCTCCTCCGTGTGTGGGCTCTCGTAAGTTACTGAGCTCTCCAACTGTGGTCTTTCAATCCATCCTCTGGTCTTCCATAGCCATGTTTGGGAGAGGGATTGACCACTGGAGGTACTCGGGTTTCTGTTGTTTGTTCCCATATCAAGTCTTGGTTTGTCAGCATGAAAAACACTTTTTAGTCTGTCTAGATCAGTCATTTTTATGCATAGACTTGTGATTCTTCAATTTAAATGACTTTGAACTATATTTAAAATGAAATATTAGAATGGTGAGAGGATGTTACCGAGTAACAGTCTTGGGGTCAATTTCGTTTACTTTTAAAATCAATTTAAATGAAAATTGAAAAGCATGCATCCTGTAAACGGAAGTTACATTTGTGTGGAATTCAACTGAAGATGGTCAATCTTTAATCCTGTCCTTATATTTAGCTAGATTTGGCAAGTTTAAAATTTAAGCATATCTCTGCTTCTATCTTGTGAGAAATGGGCAAACATATCTCAGCATATACATCCTGTTCAGATGTATCCTGTTTCTGGTCTAGATAGCCGATCGTTATACCAACCTCGAGATTATGTTTATGAGAACTGCACTTTTCAGTCTGTGTCTACAATTAAGGAGGCCCTCCCTGCATTAGATATCAAAACATTTTCCCTCTGTCTGACTTTGCCCTGACCCCTCTATCGTTGTGCGGTGCACGCAGGGGTGAAATCGATAACAGGCATCAGACTGACGATGGAGGGGAGGAGCAAGGCGGTTTGTCAGGACGCAGTCGGGCTGTGGGGGCGGTCCTGAGTGTGCTTTTGGTGGTCCTGACCGCCTGCCTGGTCATTCTGCTCCTGCACAAGCGTGAGAGAAGGTAATGTTGACTCTCTACATCTGACACACCCAAAACGTACCCACCTGCCCTGTGCATTTCCACCCATCTCCTTCATCCACATCCACACCAATGGGGCACAGCATGGCTCTGCTCAAGGCAAGGTGATTTTAGCTTTCACACAAGGAAGTCTTACAGATTTACATGTACCATGTCTTTTAAACGTGCGCCTGTTTTTCATTGTACTTATTCGATTATATTAGTGAAATGGGTCACAATGGTTATCATGTCCTCATCCACCCTGTAGAAATGCCCAACTACACACATGCACAGTTACTTGCTTGTCATGACCATCTTGTCAGATGGTTTCAGGAGAAATAAAAATGAATAGAGCTGAAATCACCTCTAAAACACATTGATAAAACAAATGAGGATGCAGGTCTTATTCGAAATTGAATAAATATAATTCCTAAGTCTGAAAAATATGTCTGCCATTATATTTGATTGAATGCTTTTGTTTTTCCCTACAGGGAGCTGGTGATTCAGAAAGTCACTGGATGCTGCAGAAGAGGAAACAATGTCTCGTATAAGTACTCCAAGGTATGCCAGCGTTTCGGAAGCTTGCACTCGGTCCAAGGTCTTGGGATGTAGCCAGTGCTTCGAAGAATATTTGTTTAATCCATTTGAAATGCTGCATTGAGCAAGTATTCTATTAATTTTTAAGCCTTTGAAACGTCTCTGTAAGCAGCACTGCCAGGATTGTGAGAGCTCTTGTTCCATTCTGTGCCCCTGATGATGTCAGACTTCAGGAACTCGCGCGAGAAACCGAGTAATGGGCTTACAGTTTAATATCACCAGCAATGCCTGATTTAAAACTATACCAAGCTGTTAGATTTTAGCCACGCGTGCGTGAATGAAATTCAGTGGTAACCTCCACTTGCCAGAATGCAGTAAATATTAATGAATATCGCAACACAGACAAGTCATCAGAATAGTGTGAAATCCCTGCTTAGGCGAAAGATAAAATTGATCTCTGAGGGGAGAGAGTGGAATAGTTGTGTATCCTGCTGAAAAAATAAATAAAGAAAGAAATAAAACAAGCCAGGTTTTGAAACAGCTGGTAGGTGCTTGACCAGTTCAGACCAGCTCCATACTCAATATGGTTTGACCAGCTCAAGCTATGTTTTGAAAGTGCAGGTAGCTGGTAACTTCAAGCGGGTCATAGTTGGCTTTTACACCAAGGTGGGAAAAAAAAGCCCTGTTATTGTGGTTCAGCTGGGGAGCATGTTCCCCAAGGAAGCAAGGGCTAGGAGTTCTCCAGCACCGTTCTCCATTTGGCGCTCACCCTGGCCCTCTCCCCCCGCAGGTGAACATGGAGGAGGAGGGCGGCAAGGAGGAGATGGAGTGGCTGATGGAGGAGATGGAGCCGCCCGACTCCGCGTCCTCCTCGCGCTTCAGGAGGAAGGAGGCGCAGGAGAACGGACACATAACCACCAAGCCCGTGAGCGCGGCGGTCCTGAGCTCCTTCCCGCTGGACGAGCAGGACAGCGAGGACGAGGTGCTGTCCGTGCCCGGCGTGCGCGTTCAGACCGCCCGGCCCGGCCCTCAACGCCCCCGCGGGGCCCTGCTGGAAGAGGAGAGCGACGAGGACCTGGTGGGGCTCCTGGAGGAGGGAGCCAGGCGGGGCCGGCCCAAGGGCAAGGCCCGGGCCCACAGGAAACGGCCTGAGCCCTCCAACAGGGCCTTCCACGACGACAGCGACGAGGACCTACTGAGGGTGTGAGGGCTCCTGGGGGCCCGCCCCAAATACCCCCCCCCCCCCGTGACTGAATGCCTCCCCAGTGATGCGCAACCGCTTCAATTCTTTAAAAAGGGAAATAAAACTGTCTATTTGTTGTTTACAGTTTTAAAGAACGGATTTGTTTTTGTCGCCCAAAAAGATCTTCTTTTTTTTTTTTATATTCACTCCATTTATGTGTCAAAAAATATTTATGCATATTGATTTTTTTCTTTTTTTTTATTCCCTTCCCCTTCAAAAACAAAAGGAAATCTTAATCTATTTTGAGGGGTTTTTCCACCAAGGTACTTTCCCAGGATGCTTCTCTTTTGGTTCAAGGGCCCTTAATCTGCACTTTTGTTACAAATAACACCATAAAGGGCCTCTAGGTTGAAGAAAATAAACATTTCTAGGGCTGATGGGCTGAAAAGCATGATATATACAGCATGAGTCCCTTGAGATAGTCACAGTATCCCAAGAGTTGTTTTGGGTCCCTGAATCAACTTCATTATACCACAAAGTATACATTATATATATTATATATATATATATATATATATATATATAAAATGACGTGTATATATATTGTTATTTGGACCATGTGTTTTCAGCGACTGAGTTTCAGAGCCTGTGAGTAAGGCTTTCAGCATTAGGGTGGGGATACTTCCTCATGAAATAGTCTGCAAGTGTGACTGTAAACATCTTTTTGCGGCAAATGAATAATCTCAATTTGAAATCATTTGATTACTAGGCATCTTAACTGCACACTGGCGTGTGCTTGTGGCTATTAATGCGTGCTCAGTTTTATTCAGAAGTATTCATAATAATCTCGATAAAACCGCGTTCACCAGTGGCAGAAGATAAGGTAAAAGGAGCAATGAATTGGGAAATACAGTGCTTGCTGAAGTATTCAAAACCAAGCAGAGGAATGTTTAGAATTGGTAGAAAAGTTAGTTTGTTCCCGCCTTTAGAAGTCGGTCCTCTCTCATTGGTCACCTGTTTTTGGACATCCTCAAAATGTAGGCACTTGATGATTATACAGGGTAAAAATATTAATCAAAAGTGTTTTCACAAAGAGCTGTGTTGCTTATTGCAAAAGGTAAAAAATAACAGTGCACTGTTCACATTAGGTTTTCCGCTATGGATGTGAAAATATCAAGATAAATTACACCCACCCACTTTGTTCAAGAAAACACTTTTGGATCACACGGATTATTCCATTATCAATATTTTCAGGTCGCTCATTATGAAATTAATGACTGCTTAAACGCAACAAGTTACCTTGTTGTGTGTTGAAAGTACAGTGTCCTGGATTACATAAAATTATACTTAATTCCAGGCTACAAAACTTGGTTGGTATTCTCTTTTATTGCTTTAGCCTACCACAAACAGCTGGTGCAGTTGTTTGGTATTCCACCGTATGCTGCAAATGCTTTCAGTGTTGCTGCTGTTGCCACAAAGACCAGCTCTAGTATTCCTCAGAAGAGGGAAGGTTTTCTGTGGCGATTAGAGCTCCCAATTTTGCCAAAACAAGCCAGTGAAGTCCTTGGAAACGGACAGTTACCTGCGTAAATGTTCTGTGCTCTTAAAGCTGGTCAAAGAGGTGTTTTTACACTTGAGTTCTACTCACTGGCATTGCAGGTCTATCCCGAGGCTTTAAGTGCTCATAACAATCGCTGTTTAAGGATTTCCTGGCAAATGTGTTTGTTTTTTATGTTTGTAATGTAAATAAACATGTTTGCACAAGTAAAATATATTGGTGAGAGGCGGCACGTGAGGATAGCCTAGTATAGCGGTTTTGACACTGCACATTACATAACAGGATAATACACCTTGTTCCTTGCCCTACACAAAGTTGTACTGTGTGACCCCTGCAAGTGTCACGTTATGGCCTTTTCCGGGAAATGATGCCTGCTGTTAAAATGTGTCGAGAGGTTATTTATTCATGTCACCTTGTCACAACGGCAGCTTTCTCCAGAGTTGAGCTTTGAGTACCATCCCTCAGTTCGGCCGTTTTGGAATGTAGCACTTCCCACTGAGAAATCGGCCCGTACACTTCAGCATTTCAGACTGTGCCATCACCGGGGAGAGAGACCACATCGCTGCGATGATTATTAGTTGATTAGATTGATTATAGCAGCTGGCACACACATTTTATTTCCTTGCGGGAAGCGCCTCATCTGGAGGAGGCACCCTTCTGCCCCCCCCTCCGGAGTAGTTGTTGACCGAACTCCTGCCACTGGCCTCTGTCTACCCCTGCTGTGTGTGCCTAAGTGCTTTGGTTTGGCACAGCCTACTTGGTACTGAGAATGAGCTCCGTAACCCCCCTTTAGTTGTATTTTTCTTTACTGATTTGGGGGTTCTGGATGTTAACTTAATTATTTTTGTTTATTTTATTTTATTTTTCTTTTCAAATGAACATTACTGCTTTTTCTATTTAAAATATTGATGTTAAGATAATGTATTGCATTGTTTAAATAAATAAAAATATCAGGCTTGCCACATATGTGTCTTTGTTTTTGGTTTTTGGTTTTTCTCACTTCTGACATTTGACTGACTGACCTACAGGTGCAGGTAAGATTGCTTTGTTTAAATAAATAAAAATGTCAGGCTTGCCACATGCCTTTTTCTTCTTTCTTTTTTTGCTTGTTTTTCTCACTTCTGACATTTAACTGACTGACCTCCAGGTGTAAGTAAGCTTGCAGGCACAACAGGAATAGTTTTGGCTGCATCTTTGATTTAGTCAATTAAGGGCTGGTTTCACACAGATTAAGCTGCGTTTTGGAATAAACTGAGTCTTGTATTGAATAAAAAAATGTATTTAGCCTGCAACTACAACTTTATTCGATATTTATTAGACTTATATTAAACCAACCGATCTGGTACCAGACATCATTGCAAGCAGTCATTTAGATCACATTTCTTCCCAATTAATGTTTAGTCTGAACAACAAATGAACCTTTGACATAGGATTAGATTACTCTCGTTCTTTTCACATTTTCTCAAGACTAATCACTGTACATGCATATTATACAAGCAGTATGTTGTAGGAACCCCCCAAATACACCAAAAAACGAAGGTATCTGAGAGGCAAAGGAAACGTTGTCTTCCCAACAGGGTGAATTAAATGTTTGCTTGTTTATCTGACTCCAAAAGATAGTTTAACTGCTCTTCTGTTCTAACAGTTCAACAAAAGGAACTGCAAAATTTGCCGAGTAGTGTGGCTCTATATTATTGCTATCTATCTGTCGAGATGTCAACAATTATGCATCTTACGGCGGCACTAGTGTACAGGCGAGTGACTACAGGGTTAAGGTATCCTATGTCTGTTAGGACTAGGACTAGTTAAGATGCCTAGTAATCAAATGATTTCAAATTGAGATTATTCATGTGCCGCAAAAAGATGTTTACAGTCACTTGCAGACTATTTAATGAGGAAGTATCCCCATCTTAATGCTGAAAGCCTTACTCACAGGCTCTACTTAGCCATCAGTCAAAGCCAGATAGGACATGACAAATCCACTGAAGCTCATGCTTTCCAGTCGAGGCACCTGCTTATGTAACCTTCTGAAACTCGAAACCATGTCTATTAAAGAGTAACATGGCAGGCCTACGTATTTGGTTTGCTGATTAAAGCAAATGGGGGTGGAGGTCAATCTCTTATTTTGGACTTTTGATCCAGCCGGCCCTGGTAAAAACCTCTGGGGCAGCGTCCGTGCAGCCATCAGTTGCTCTCCGGACCACTGCAGACATGACCACCTTTGATGACGTTCTGGAGGAGGCAGGGAAGTTTGGGAGATGTCAGAAGCGGATCTTCCTGCTGATGAGCCTGGTGTCCATGCCCTGGGCTGGGGTGTACGTGGGCATCGTGTTCCAAGGCTTCACCCCGGAGCACTGGTGCCGGGACGCAGGAGCAGCGCAGCTGAGGGAGAGTTGTGGTTGGGGTCTCCAGGACACCCGCCGGTACACCGCGCCCCTGGTCAACACCTCGGCCGGCATGGTCCACAGCCAGTGCAAACGGTACGATGTGGACTGGAACGCCACTAGCCTAACTTGTGAGGAACCCCTGGCCAACTTCACGGCAGGCACACCCATGACTGCCTGCAAGGATGGCTGGGAGTATGACTACGAGGGAAGGGTGTCATTTGCGACTGAGGTGAGTACTTCCATGCTGGTGTAAAGATTTGCATGGATAGCCTTCCCAATGAATGTTTTCCGGTTCTGTGTATTGGAAGAGCTATCCAACCATTCTCAACTCAACAACTCAAACAACTATGGGAATGTCATTCGTTAAACAGTTTGAGTTTGTAGAATATGTGCAATAAATATTTCCAGTTCCCATAAAATTGAAAAAAAAAAAAAAATTTATAAAAGAAAAAAGTATTGTTCGATATAATGAGATTTTCTTTTTTTGGGTGTCTTTCAAAATTATTCTTTTTGACATTTCAAAGATTGAATGTAGATAGTATCAGGTGTTGTGCTTATGCTGTCGAGAGAGTTGAGAACCCACTGATGAAGTCCCTGTGGATTTCAGTTTGACCTGGTCTGTTCGGACGCTTGGCTGGTGGACATGTATCAAGCTACCATCAACATTGGCTTCCTGGTGGGCAGCATTGCCATCGGATACCTGGCTGACAGGTATTGCACTGAGAGCATCCAGGTGGAGATGGGTCTTTGTGGAGGATTCCTTCACACTTATGACAAATACCCCTAGAACCCACTTAATTAAGTCGAAAAAATAACTCCAATGTGTCATTTTGGAGGGAAATTTACTCAGCTCTTATTGGAGAGCTGCCTATTCATAAACAGTATGATGTGCCTTGCTAATCAATTTCTAAACTGAAAATATAGTGATTATATATAATATGACAACATACATTTGTTGCTTTTTTCCTTCTTTTTCTTGTTAAGATTTGGTCGAAAAATGAGCTTCTTGATGTCCAACCTTTGGAACGGAGTAGCGGGAATTCTCGTGGCCATTTCTCCAAGCTACAACATGCTGCTTGTTTTTAGGACATTGTATGGCTTTGGAGTCAAGGGAGGCTGGATTGCTGGCTATGTTCTGAGTAAGAACATACTTTCTATGTGACCAAACATTACTGACTGAAACCAGTGAGCCACTCCATTTAGCAAGAAAACATACTTGGAACTTCAGCCAATTTAAAATAAATGTCACATCTGTACTAAAATTATGGCATTGCTTTGACATTGTGCATAATTTCTGATCTCGGACGCCATTGCAATGTTGAGTAACTTATCCCCGCCTCCAATCTCTTCTCCATCAGTCACAGAGATTGTGGGCGTTGAGTACAGACGCACAGTTGGAGTCCTCTACCAGATGTTCTTCAGCGTTGGCATCCTCGTCCTGCCCCTGATCGGCTACTTTGTTACTAACTGGCGTTGGTTTAACGTGGCAATAACTTTACCCTACTTATGTTTCCTGGTCTACTATTGGTAAGATATTTTGTGGAGATTTGTACACACCACTGGGACTTTTCCATTACCACAACTTATACCACGGCACTGGAAAAATAACCGACCGCCTAGGGCAAATACGACATTATGATTGGCCGAGACGTGTCACGTGCATTCTTTTTGTATAACTTTGCTAACGAGAACAGATCGAATAGGTGTGCAGAATTTTTACACAGTAAAAATTTCCAACAAATATCAATGCGCACAACATACACTACTACGAAACTAGTCCGGTATGTTACTCCAGGCTATATTGCAATGAGTCAGGCAATTGAAACCACAAGGTAGTGCCGCAACCGTATACGGAATGCCCCAAGATGCTAAAATATATTCAATACACATATATTCTCTGTAAACTACATAAAGCGTGAAGTCTGTAATAATTTGACAGCTGTGCTGTACAACTCAACGAAATATTGAGGTCTTTCAGGCGCATGCCACTGAAGTCTTGGAATACTGCATCAAATTTCTAGAAATTGCTTGGTATTATTTTGCGAGCTAACATTAGCTAATTGTCTAAAGTTTTTTAAAGTATTTTCTTGCGGCGACAGTGAGCTAGTGAGCTTTTCTTCTGCGATTATGCTTTTAGTTGCAGCAGGCAATTTTAGGCTGCATGAAGATTTTTTTGTCAGCAACAAAGATTATTTTTTCTCCCGTTTCCCATTGCGTTTCAATGAATACCTTTGTTTCTAAACTAAAAATAAATTGTCCATTAATTCATTACTTTGGCAAGTTAGCCGTGGTATAAGCGGAATAATACCCTTTGAAGAACTAATACCCAGTTGCGAGGAAATAATTGGCCTTCAGGGTGGTAAACGGCCCTCCGTTTCGCGTCGTGCTGTAGTACCGCCTCATAACTATTAACTCATAACTAACTATAATTATTTCCTCATGACTGACACGTTCATAAGGTATTATCCCTTAGGTTTCACATGATTACGTTGCACAAGTAAGCAATTAAAGATGGAGGTTGAGATGGATGATGGAGTAGTACCAAGAGATGTTGGACCATTAGGTTCTCCTAGTCAAACAAGCTGTATTGTTGGTGATGATAATTGCTTTTTCAGTAGTGTGTGGTACACAAAAAAATAAGACGCCTAACTCCTAATTGCTCCTGATGTGCCTTGCATGGCAACCAATCGGTGTTGGTGTTTGAGTGTGTGTGTGAATGGGTGAATGAGAAGCATCAGTTGTACAGCACTCTGGATAAAGGCGCTATATGAATACCAACCATTTACATGATCAACATTTCTGATATCAATATTCAGTACACTATTCTCATAAATACAGCACCCTACATAATGAAACATCTCCTTGAAATGGAACAGATTTTCTAATATTTACATACAGTATTTGTGCTAAACCAGCATCTGATGATGATGATGATGATGATGATAATGTTGTTTTATGTGAAATTACCTACAGGTTCATACCAGAGTCTCCAAGATGGCTCCTCTCCCAGAACAAATCAGCCAAAGCAGTGGAAATTACGGAGGCAATAGCCAAAGAGAATGGGAAAACACTCTCCAAGATCATTGAGGTAGAGCACCTGAGAACTGCAAAAAGAAAATTTCTGTGGAACGGTTTTAAAAGCATTGAGAGTTGTGAGCTGTGTATTCATTTTTAATGACTAGCAACTGGTTTGTAGGCTACTGAACAATAGTTTATATAAATTCCCATTTTTGGCATTTTCTGCCAATTTTATCCAGAACATTTACTAATCCAATATCCATTCATACAGCTGGACATTAATTAAATTAATTTAGGTTAAGCACCGTTGCTCAACGGTGCAATGGCAGGCCTGCAGTCGGAAATCTAAGATATGATCTCTTAGTTGTAAGATCAGTTTGATACAGTAAATGTTGTACTATTCTCCCACCCCAGAGCCTAGTATCCTAGCAACCCGTGAGAGCTAAAATATTACCTGAATTGAGGACTGATTCAGTAGCCTTATTGGCCTGTTGATTTGCAGACTCTCAAAGAAGACGTTGTAGAGTCCTCGACAGCCTCGTTCCTCGATTTGGTCAGAACACCGAAAATGAGAAAGCACACATTCATCCTCATGTTCAACTGGTAAGCCATGTTTCTGTAGATTACAGGGTTTGAAGTACAGTTCATCACTCTGTTTTCACACATGCCCACAATTGATTTTTATGTCAGGCCCTTCGCTTCATGTAATCCATTTCACCCTGCTCGTAGGACTCTCGTCATCTCAGACCTCTTTCTCTCCAGGTTCACCAGCGCTGTGGTCTACCAGGGCCTCATCATGCGACTTGGAATTCTGGGAGGTAACGTCTACATCGACTTCCTCATCTCTGGATTAGTGGAGTTTCCCGCTGCCTTCCTCATCCTCTTCACCATCGAGCGAGTTGGGCGCCGAATCCCTTTTGCCTCAGCCAACATCGTGTCCGGGCTAGCTTGCTTGATCACCGCTTTTATACCAGAGAGTATGTTGTTTCGTCCTCTGCTTTTTTTTTACTGAACATTTTCTTAAATTAATTGATTTTATTAGATTTGAGATTGTTGCATAAATGTACTTTTATTTCTTTTAAAGGTATGTTCTGGTTTAAAACAGCAGTGGCGTGCGTGGGTCGCCTGGGTATTACCATGGCCTTTGAAATGGTGGTGTTTGTGAACACTGAGTTATACCCAACGTTTGTACGGTAAGTGCAAGCGGATCATCAGGTGAAAATAATATTTTATTTATGTTACAAAAATTAGAGGGATTTCTGCCTGACGATTAAATGGTAAATGGTTGGCATTTATATAGTGCCTTTGTCCAAAGTGCTGTACAATCCATGCTTTTTACTCACCCATTCATACACACACTCACGACGATTGGCTGCCTGCTCATCAGGAGCATTTGGAAGTTAGGTGTCTTGCTCGGGGACACTTCGACACACCCAGGGCAGAATCGAACCGGCAACCCTCCGACTGCCAGACGACTGCACTTACCTCCTGAGCCAATGTCAATTACTCGTACTATGCCCCATATGCTTGGGGATGTGAGTCTGTTTTGTTTCCCTCACACGTTCTTCATGCTGCTTCACCTGCAGAAACCTAGGTGTGTCTGTGTGCTCCACGCTGTGCGACATTGGAGGCATCGTTGCGCCTTTCCTCCTCTACAGACTGGCCGTCATCTGGCTGGAGCTGCCGCTCATTATTTTTGGTAAGGAATTGCGACAGCTGTGCACTTTCTGTCTTACTATTTACACTGTCAAATATGTGGATGCTAGGTGCATCATCTTTCAAATATACGTTGGCCTTATTCTACCCTAGATCTGTAGTGTAGAGCTCCCGACTACATAAAACTCGTAAACATGAATGTTTCTGAGTGTGTGGATGGATAAAATCTATACTTCAGTAGTTTGAGGGTTTAACTTTGAGAAATAAATGAGTTATTTAAAGTTAGGAAAGTTTGACATTCCATATTTAGACCAAATTGAAGAGTTGTGTTTAGAGGCTATGGTTCCAGTTCACTTATAGTAGATACTTGTATATTCTGTATGCTGTATGAAATCCTGAATGCAATGCACTTGGAGTAATTTTTTGTTTGTGTCTTAATCAGGTGTGATTGCACTTATTGCTGGGGGATTAGTCCTATTGTTGCCAGAGACCAAGGGAGTACCACTGCCTGAGACAATCGATGATATTGAATTCCCTGACAGGTAAGGCTTTCTTCTGAAAAAATCTCTTTGGAAACGCATATTACATACATATTTCAAAAGGAAAGCACAGAGAATTTATTTTGTGTGGAGTGTATACACATAAAACAGATTTTTGCTTATTGGTCTGTCAATATGAAGTCACATGAAGTTACAATGAACTGGCATTGGAAATTATTATTTTTAAGATAGATATGGACTGCAAATGCTCATCCTTCTTCAAATGCCTGAATTGGTTCCTGTTTGTTGCCTTAGGAACAAAGAAAGCCCCCTGAAAAATCAACAGCTGATGAATCTGTTGCCCTCAGATGTGACAACCAATAAGGACGCCACAACTGTGTGATTTAGTAATTATATTCCACTAGTAATCGAGAGCAAAACTTGCTTTTATAAAATATACTGTATAATATCTTTTATATATATATTATTGTAAAATTTTATATAATAGGACCTAAACTGAAGTTTTACTATCTGTTATTATTATTCGTAGTAGTAGTAGTAGTAGTAGTAGTAATAGTTTTTCAGCCTGTGACCAAAATGAAGGAACACTTCATATTTAAAATACTTTTCTCTATTTATTTTTTCATGTGTTTCAAGAGTTTTTTGTTTCAAGGACAAGATTTTAAACTTTGTAATAATTTATACTGTTCATACTTATTGTATTTGTAAATGAAAGAATAATAATGAACTATAAAGATGGTATGTGAGTGAATGGTGTGTCTGCCCTGTGATTGAGTGGCCCATCCAAGGTGTATTCCTGCCCAATGCATGCTTCAGCACCCCCCAGCACCCTGACCAGGAATAAGTGGGTTGGATAATGGATGGATGGATATAAACATGGTATAGGATAATTATGTAAGCTGTCTTTCATATATAAAGCCTGAAGCTGGAAAAATAAATATCCCACACCCTCAACTTTGTGTTGTCTTTAGCTCAATAGACATACACACATGTATACTTGGTCAGTCCTGGTATACACACTCATTGATCACTTTATTAGGTAGACCTGTGCAGCAGCTTGTTAATGCAAATATTTAATCCGCCAATTATGTGGCAGCAAACGACTGCATAAGAGAATGGAGACGTTAATGTGATTCTTCAGCTTGCGCTGAATTGATTAGTGCAAAATTGATAGCGTATACAAGTTGGTTTTGCGAGTTTCGATGAAATTTATACCCTTTTGCAGTATTTTGAAGCCAGGCTTTGAACTCCATCTCCCTCTTGTTGTCAGTCATTAGTACAAAAATACAACACAAAGAAAAGAAACCATTTTTTTCCCCAACATTAACCCAACAGTGTTGGATCAATTATTTCATTTTATTCACCAGCTTGAATAGATTCAACCTAGAGCTTGTATGGTATTGCAGCATGCAGCTCAATGAAGCAGCCTCCAAGGCTTTTCAAATGTATTTATCATTTCTTTTATAACCATTATAATATTGTATTCAAAAACGACTGATATGAGAATGACAGGGTTATGAATTATTCTTGATCTCTTCTGCTATCCAGTCCACGAATTTTGAGACTCTAGTGTACACCCCCGGCTTCATGGGGTTGCCGCAGCCCAGACCCCATGATGTCACTCCCTGTAAGATGAAGGTGTTATCCGAATGGCAGACCAGGGGACCACCGCTGTCACCCTGCAGGAGAAAGCATTACCAGCCATCAGTCGCTGCATCGCTAATGCTAAAGCCTACAAGTGATGAGGACAAACATGGCAATGAGGACAAACATGGCACTGAAGACAGAAAAAGTCTGTCTTCAGTGTTTTAGTCTTGTGCTGAGGCTTATATTTCTTTTTTTAGTAGAAATGAGCTTCACGTTACTGATTGCTTGATAAGTGAAATTTTCTTAGCATATTGGCAAATCCTGAAATTTATCTCACCTCACTGGCAATGTTTTAGCCAAAAAAAATCATAGAAATAAGATTTTAAGTCCAAATATAAGACTAGAATATTTAAGACCGATTTTGGGGTTCCGCAGGGAACGGGTATGCAATAGGAAGCATCAATAATAAGGATTAAACACTGCTCCTCGATCGTTAAAGCATTTCTCTATTTTCCCAAATAGCCTTCAACCTTGACGCAACTGGTTTTCAATAGAGGATTGCTTTTTTACATTCAGTTCCAGGTGTAGCTGGAACTTTATTTCACTGTCTATGCTCAAAGCCAAGAGCGAGTCAGCACTGATCTGAAACAGAAAGTGCACGCACACACAAAATCTCAGTCAGGCACCGAACTGAAACATCGGCTCCATGTTCATATGGGAGAATATGCAGTACAGTGTGCAGACTCTTTCGTTCTACTTGAGTCAGCAACTATCACCATCATGCTACTGCTATGATAGTTGGTGAAAAACAACTATGCAGTGAAACAAATGGACAGTGAGTTTGGACATGTCACTGTAGATGTGTCGCTGTAGTGACCGCGCCCACCTGGCAGCTGTCAGTGCCTCCCTCGATGTACCCCGCGCACATCTCGTGGTCCCTCACTCGTCCAGAGAGGTACGCAGGGCGGTTGCACACTTTGTTTTCGATGACAGGGAGACCGGACTGCTTCAGCACGCCCTCCCCACCAGTGCCTGGGCACAAACCACACATGCTTCTGGATGACAGTGTACTATAACGGGTACGGAAATAGCCAAATAACCGAAAGGTTCGATACCAAAGCTACATTACATTACATTACAGTCATTTAGCAGACTCTATTATCCAAAGCCCAGTTCAATAAAGTGCAAATCAAAACCAGGGACAAGGGCGTTGAAGAAGGAAAGTAAAGTTCCCAGAGTGATCACATACAGTTAGGTCCGGAAATATTTGGACAGTGACACAATTTTCATAATTTTGGCCCTGTACGCTACCACAATGGATTTGAAATTACATAATCGAGATTCAATTGAAGTGCAGACTTTCAGCTTTAATTTGAGGGTATTTAGATCAAAATTGAAGGAAGGGTTTAGGAATTGCAACAATTTTCATACATAGTTCCCTCATTTCAAGGGACCTAAAGTAATTGGACAAATTAATATAATCATAAATAAAATGTTCATTCTTAATACTTTGTTGAGAATCCTTTGCAGGCGATGACTGCCTGAAGTCTGGAACCCATGGACATCACCAAACGTTGGGTTTCCTCCTTTGTGATGCTTTGCCAGGCCTTGACTGCAGCTGTCTTCAGTTGTTGTTTGTTTGCAGGTCTTTCTGCCTGAAGTTTTGTCTTAAGCAAGTGGAATGCATGCTCAATCGGATTGAGATCAGGTGATTGACTCGGCCATTGTAGAATATTCCACTTCTTTACCTTGAAAAACTCCTGGGTTGCTTTCGCAGTATGTTTCGGGTCATTGTCCATCTGTACTGTGAAGCGCCGTCCAATCAACTTTGCTGAATTTGGCTGAATGTGAGCAGACAGAATGTTCCTATAGACTTCAGAATTCATGCGGCTGCTTCCGTCTTCTGTCATATCATCAATAAACACTAGTGACCCAGTGCCATTGGAAGCCATGCATGCCCATGCCATCACACTGCCTCCACCATGTTTTACAGATGATGTGGTGTGCTTCGGATCATGAGCCGTTCCAAGCCTTCTCCATACTTTTCTCTTCCCATCATTCTGGTACAGGTTGATCTTAGTTTCATCTGTCCAAAGAATGCTGTTCCAGAACTGGGCTGGCTTTTTTAGATGTGTTCTGGCAAACTCTAATCTGGCCTTTCTATTCTTGTGGCTTATGAATGGTTTGCACCTTGTGGTGAACCCTCTGTATTTGCTCTCGTGAAGTCTTCTCTTTATGGTAGACTTGGATAATGATACGCCTACTTCCTGGAGAGTCTTCTTCACTTCACTAGATGTTGTGAAAGGGTTCTTCTTTACCATGGAAAGGATCCTGCGATCATCAACCGCTGTTGTCTTCTGTGGACGTACGTTCCTTTTTTCTCAGAATGTACCAAACTGTTGATTTGGCCACTCCTGATGTTTCTGCTATCTCTCTGATGGATTTTTTCTTTTTTCGCAGCCTACAGATGGCCTGTGTCACTTGCATTGAGAGCTCCTTTGACCGCATGTTGTGGATTCACAGCAACAGCTTCCAAATGAAAATGCCACACCTGAAATCAACTCCAGACCTTTTACCTGCTTAATTGATGATGAAATAACAAGGGAATAGCCCACACCTGCTCATGAAACAGCTTTTGAGTCAATTGTCCAATTACTTTAGGTCCCTTGAAATGAGGGGACTATGTATGAAAATTGCTGCAATTCCTAAACCCTTCCTCCAATTTTGTAAATTATGTAAATACCCTCAAATTAAAACTGAAAGTCTACTTCAATTGCATTTCGATTATTTCATTTCAAATCCATTGTGGTAGATTACAGGGCCAAAATTATGAAAATTGTGTCACTGTCCAAATATTTCCGGACCTAACTGTAGATACAACTTTAACCCTTGAAGATGACTTTCCAACTAGCATTCCATGGTTGGGCAGCTAGAATACCTGGAATACTAAAATAATTATACAAAAGTTTTTTTATTACTATAAATAAGTGCTATTATGACCTATGGCATACATATGGTACGCCTGGCTAATTATAGCAGTAAACAACTTAACCTGAATTGTTTTAGTATTTATCCAGCTGTGTTGATGCTTTGTAAAATAAATGTAAAAAGCTGTGCTAGTCACTGTGGGTAAGAGCACCTGCTGAGTGCCTGTGACGCAATATCTGATTAAAATCAGTCAAAACAAGTTCAGGCCGTTCTGCGCAAGTGGAATGATCATTCAAGGCTCATCACTTTTCTCTGGTGCGTCGGAATATGAGATTATAATGACAACAATATTTTATAACTTTACCTTGGGTTTCGCCCCACCCGGTCACGTGGCACTCAGCCATATTCGGCACAATGTAGTCCTTCTCAGGCAAGCAGGCAGGCATCACCATGTCATTTATGATGGCGGGGCTGACACAACGACAAAATGGCTGCTTTGACCACTTTCACACTGTATGTGTTCATTTCAATATGTACCACTTTTCCCCCACTGTAAATAAAGCAGTCCCTGCAAGCCAGTTTTTACTACAGTCAACAGCCATCATCCTGCTTAACGAGTGGTCAATAGTTACATATTTTTCTGTAATCTTCTTAGCAAATATTTTTATTTTGACCATGACTATGTGTATTGATCCTTATAGTATGTAGAGCTAAATGTTTCTGTATTGTATGTCCCATAATATCAGTTGTTTTTTTTATTAATACTGAATGCACAACCATTCCGCTAATAAAGTTTGACTTGACTTTACCTATTTGTTTAACAGTTGATGGTCATCTACTCAATTTCGGGGAGTACCAAAAACAAATGAGAAGAAACAATGATAAGGACTAAAACAGAAAAAGTTACCTGTCTAGTTTGAGCAGCGCAATATCTAATTTTCTGGGTTCCAGAATCAACTTTGTGACGTCTCGTACTTGCTTTGATGCCTCATCGGCTTTCTCTGTGTGTGTTCCAAGATACACCTTGTAGGCAGTTGGACGAGTTGATCTGCAAAAGAATTCCAAACAAGAGTAGCAGACAAGACAAGAGATAATGCAGTAGAGCAGGGATCATCAAGGCTCACCCTGAATCAAAATCCAGCCCTGGGTATCTCTTCTCTTGGGTGTTTAACTGAACAATTAGTGCTACTGATTGGCACCATTCACACCTGACTCCCAGGTAAAGGGAGGGTGTAAAACCAACAGTTGTTTGCCCTTGAGGACTGTGATTTAATGATCAGTGCATTATGTAAAACCTTACCATATACCCAACTGTATTTTGTAGGTGTATTTTACATACTGTCATATGTCAGTTTCATACTGGTCTTTTTCAGCCACTCTTTTTATATTCCAGTTTGAAACCACTTATTTAATTAATAAAAATTTTTGACATGGATTTGTAAAATTAAGATGAGCTGCAGATTAACTGCCCCTTCTAATTTAATTTATAATTTGCCACATTTTAACCTAATCTGGTTTGAGGAGTATTTTGGAAGAGTATTTGTGGTTATGGTAACAATATTTTGGTAGAGTGTTTGTGGTTATGGTAACAGGTATTCTCATTCTCACTCACTTCTCCAGGCAATGTGCAGCAGTCACCACCCACTGTGGCTTGATCAGTGTCCCTCCGCAGAAGTGCTGGTGGGAGCTGAAACACAAGGTATCCATGGTTATGTACCAATTTGTTTGTTCACATTAAAGTGCCAATCATATGATTTCTTCATATGAGCAAATAGCATATTTCAGACATATTCCCACTGGCATTTCTCTAGCAATGACCATTGATACCATTTGCTTAGTTGAATTTCTTTTCTATATATAAAAATTAGTGGAGGGCCCGCCCTGTATGGAAATGTATGCAATGGGAACTATGGAAACCAATGGAAGAAACTACGGTTGAGTGCAGAGATGTATAGTTTGCTTGGCAGGCACTTCCGGCAGTGACGCTGGAAGAGGAGGAGGATTTCGAGCACCGCTGTCTTTGATCGCAGTAACTTTAAAACAATGGATGAAAGTACATGTAATACAAGTGACTGGAAAAAGGAAACCTCTCCAACAATCAGAAGGAAAATGTGTGAGGAGGCTGCTTGTCACAGGGAACTATGGGAATTGAAGTGTAGAATAGGCCTGTTATGCCAATCACCATGGGTGGCTGCTAAATCCACCAAACCAACGAAATCGTAGATTGCCACTTCAATAACGACTTTATCCTCTAAGTGAGGTGACCAAGGACACAGCCCTATTTAAAAGTGTGGTCACAATGTCGCAGGGAGAGTTGCGTTGGGAGAGTGGTGTGTGTACTTTGTTCGGAGGCTGATTTGCCAGGGCCAGGAGTGGGGCTTGGATTCACATCCTCCAACGATTCGGCTATAGCACTTCCCAGGCTTCACCTTGGCCTGTCCGCACTTCAGACCGGCTGGTTGGTGAAACATGGGTAAGGATGAACAAACCAAAGCACAGTTACCAAACACAGCACCATTACCAAACAACAAAAATTCTAAAGAATCATGGAGATTCATGCGCTCCATGTGTCAGACTAGGTTCCTCAGACCGGACTCAGTCCAGGCTGATGAATTAGTACAACACTTAATGGGTCATTTATGTTCAATATTATTCATAAATGGGTCCAAACATGTCCATACAGCAATCTTGGATTTGGCAGTAGTCCCATTTTTTGGTGGGGTCCATCGTGTAGCACCATGGTCCGTTCACATCGCCGTCAGGGTTTCTGCATTGCTGATGAAGAATACAGACACAAACGACTCTGCCTGAATGACAAATTTCACCTTCACCTTCGCATGGGCCGCCATTTTGAAATGCAGTTGTCTGCATAAATTGACCAGTACAGTATGTTATATAAAAATATATATGATTGAAAGTGTGCAAATAATAACATCAACAGGTTTAGAATTCAAAATCTCAAGATTATATGAAAGAATCATTGCCGAAGTAACAAAGCCCATGATATTTCACAGTCAAACTAAAAGTATATACAAAAAAAAAGAAAATAAAGGGCCAAGTGGCTTCTCACAAGAAACTATTCATAAAAGAATCACAAGTATGACTACTTCTACAGAGGTTCTACTTGCGATTAAAAAAGGAAACCCCAGAGTCTCCTCCCTTCATGTTAAGAGTTTAGAGTGCAGAAGAGCCCTGCGGGACTCACGTTGGATTCCAGGCCCTTGTCTGGGTGCGATGTGGGGGTGAAGCTCCTGTGGGAATGGGGGGTCATGGCACTCCAAGCCTGGCAGGTCACACCCAGTGCAGTCATGGATGTGGGGCCTCTGTAATCAGCTCCGTTGCCAGTCTTGCAGTCTGAAAGGTTTTCTCCTGAGTTAGTACTGTAGACTGTCCCCATTAATCACGTAATGGTTTCACTTAAAATTTTGTAGGGAGCAAGACACAGTAGTTACTAATCAACACTGATGAATGTTTGAGTTAGAGTTTATCAGATCAGTGATAAAAATTGTATTTCTCCATGCACTAAATAGTGATATAAAATGAAAGTGTGTTTTACTGCTGTGGAAATTATATATTCTTTTAAATTATGTGGTTTCTGGGATGATCAAAGAGCATGAACCTGCCTTTGGCTTCAGGGGTTGTGGTGGCTTCTGTGGGTTTTGGGTCTGGCTTAGTGACGGTTTCGGTGTCAGGCTTGGGTTTGGTCGCACACTTGTCCACCTTGCAGTACTCCCATCGGACAGAGGGGTCAGTAGTGTAACACCATGGGGCAACGTCACCGTCTGGGTTCCTGCACAGATTCATCCTCAGGTCTCTGCACATCAGGGAAGAGGAAGAGGCACGTTAGCCTGTAAACGTCACTCCTCTACAAAAGATTTAAGCTATATAGTACCCAAGACCATGCTGTACCACTGATATTGGCTCAGCTACAGGGGGATTTCTAGGCAAGCTGTGGTGGCCCTGGCTGTATTCATGAAACAGCACGTCCCGGAGTGCCATATTGCATTTACATTTACATTTTAGTTATTTAGCAGATGCCTTTAATCCAAAGCGACTTCCAAGTGCTTAGGTTCTTCCACAAATTAAAATGTCAAATTCATAAATAGTGAAACACGCGTGAAGAGCTGTTCATTGCTTTCATAAAACGGTTACAACATATCGAAACAATTCATTGATGACAGAATATTATTTATTTCCGACTGGCGCTTGAAGTGATACTGATTATAAACAGGCTGTTTGAATAATTGTTACTGTATTCGTTTTACGATCACTTTAGAACATGGCCTCAGCCAATCAGCCATCCAGGACCAAAATAATCTGTTTTATAAGAAACGTTATGTGTGAAAGTAATGTATGCTTCATGTCGGTCTTACGCATCGGGGAAGGACTTTGGCAACTTGTCGTGTCTGTGTGGCAACATGGAGCTCCACGCTTGGCATTTCTTCCCACTGATGGTCTCAGTTGTGACCCCACGGTAAGACTGACCGTTGCCCTCGTAACAGTCCAACTGTGAACCGGTGCCTGGATCATCTGTGGAACAAACAGGAATTCATTACCTTTATCTAGAGCTGAAGTCTTGGCCTGAGCAATGTGAATAATAAAAGGCATTTATTTTTCCTCAAATTATATGGATGAAAATGTTTATTTATTTATTTGGTTGTTTGTATGTTTGCTTTATTTTATCTACCAGCTTCCACTGAAGAATAGTTAAGATAAATACTATTTTGGGAAAGCTCCCATTCTTCTATTGGTGGGGCAAAGCTGTGATGCCTATTCTGGAGCTCTGAACTGTGCTGAGTGGTGTCCATGAAGGAAAAGGCCTTGGCTGACTATGGTGGCAGTGAACTACCAGCCCTGTGCTCGTCAGGGAAGACTACCTGGGACAGGCTGATTTCCACAGGTCGGCACCTTGCAGTACTCCCATCGAGTGCCGGGGTCCGTCGTGTAGCACCAAGGCATTCTCTCATTGTCAGGATTTCTGCAGTAATTTGATTTAAGCCCCCTGGAAAAGAATATGTGTTACCATGGATACTGTAGAAAGCTGACTTACAGTTGATTAAACTAAGCAGGGGACAATCCCCCTGGAGCAAATTGAGGTTAAGGGCCTTGCTCAAGGGCTCAGCAGCAGTGCGGATCTTATTGTGGCTACACCGAGGACTGAACCACCAAACTTGCAGGTCCCAGTCACGTACCTTAACCTCGACAGGCCACCCCTGTATAAATAAATGCTCATGTGGCAGCACTCACTTGCACGGGTAGTTCTCTGGTGTCCTGGAATGCTTGTGTGGATCCTGAGAGGCCCAGACCTGGCAGGTCTTCCCCGATTCTGTCTCGGAGATGGTTCCCCTGTAGGCACTGCCATCCCCGGTGGCACAGGTCAGCTCCTCCATGATCGTGGGAGGTTCAGAGGCTAAAGGTCAGGGGTCAAAGAGTGAAGTGTCAGACGATTTGTACCATGGATATAACCGTGGATCGAACAGTCCATATTCTTAGCATTGAAAGTATGTGCTCCCCTCTGTTAAACCCGAAACATGCAGTGTTCTAAGCCTATAGCTGAAATACAAAACCGGAAAGGTCCTTTTATTCACCAAAGCAGAATGTTTATAGCAATGTAGATAGTGCAAAATATTTTACTTTATTACTTTGGTTTTAACCATGTCAGTATTTGTTAAAATGTAAAATACATTCAGAGCATTTTACGAAGATGATCTTCCAGGTAAGTGATGATCCCGTGCTTATAACCCGTGTGCTCCAGATCTCAAGCTTGCCGTCACGGGGGTGAACAGGGGCAGAACTCACTGCAGCGGGGGATTGAGCAGAAGTCCCAGCGCTTGGTGGGACTCGTGGTGAAACACCACGGCCTGGGCTCCCCATCCGGATTCCTGCAGAAGTTCTCCTCCAGGTATTTATCAGGGAGGCTAGAGAGAGTGAGAGAGAGAGAGAGAGAGAGGGAGAGAGAGGGAGTGAGGGAGTGAGAGAGGGGGTGAGGGAGAGTGAGAGAGTGAGAGAGAGTAAGAATGAGAGAGAGAGGGAGGGAGGGAGAGAGGGAGTGAGAGAGGGAGGGAGGGAGAGTGAGGGAGTGAGAGAGGGGGTGAGGGAGAGTAAGAGTGAGAGAGAGAGGGAGTGATGGAGGGAGGGAGAGAGACAGAGAGAGAGGGAGGGAGGGAGAGAGAGGGAGTGAGGGAGTGAGAGAGGGGGTGAGGGAGCGTGTGAGAGAGAGGGAGGGAGTGAGAGAGGTTGTGTATGTGTGAGAGAGAAAATATAAAAATAGAAATATAAAAAGTGATTAAAAACGCTGTTACTGAACTGATATAATTATTGATAAAACGGTTCTTCTCGATTTCCTTCCTCTATAAGTTTGTTGGACATTTTGTCTCAACTGTAATGTCTATGCCTAAAGTTCTCGTCCATTCACATTGCATTAAAAAAAAAAGAAAAACCTGAAAGTATTATTTTTGTAGACCACAGATCTACGTTACAGACTGGAAGAAGCCGTGACACTCACACTTGTGGGAGGTAGCCGTGGGTGTGTGGTTTCTGGGAGTCCCAGCGCTGGCAGGTGAAGCCGCTCTCTGTTTTGGAGACTTTGCCTCTGTAGTCCTCCCCACTGCACTGTATGCATTCCTCTGAGGAGCATTCAGAACCCGTTCAGCGGGGCACAGTTTCAAAAAACCCGTTAACAATCCCAGCTGCCAAGTCATTTATGCAAGTGTTGTCCCAGTTTAGAAGACTTGCAGCTGGGTAAGCTGTGGAGATCTCTGATTTTGCAAATCGTCCCAACTGCCATCAACAATTTTCACTCACTAATTCACATCTCTCCTGTCTAACCAGAGCTGGCCACTGGCATATACATTCTTTCAAAGCCGCAACCATTCGTAGGCCAGGGCCACACCAGTCAAGTTTAAATGGTGGGGCCACAACAACATTAATGTTTAGGGCAAACATCTGTATATAACCTGAACTGCCTGGTAGGGAGTTCCCTGGTGTAAAATCCAGCTGTGACCAGCTTGAAATACCAGCTACCAGCTGTTTCAAAACATGAGCTGGTCAAACCATTTTGAGGATAGAGCTGGACTAACTGGTCAACCAGCTACCAGCTGTCTCAAAACCTAGCTTGGGCTGTTTTTTTCAGCAGGGTTGTTATCAGATTTACAAAACGGTGGCAGGCCAACAGCTACACTGATAGATGACCACTAGCAAGCTGCTAGCAGGCACTGCATGTTTGCTAACTCTGTGTTAATTAGGCAGTTCCAGGATGTTTAACCGCTCTGCTGTTGGAGGGAAGTGGCCGTACCGTTGCAGTCAGGGATATCGCAGGATTCCCATCTCTTACTGCTGTTGGTTGTGTAACACCAGGGCCCAGAGGCGTCTCCGTCTGGGTTCCTGCAGAAGTTGGAGTCCAGGCCGGCTGCGGGAAACTTTTCCGGTGTCATGCTGCGAGCCGTGGTGAAAGAGGGAGAGGACAGTGACCGTTAAGGTTTTTACAATTAATACGTATTTATCTTACTATATTATAAACAATACATGCCAAAAGACTGCAGTGGGAGAGCGAGAGAGAGAGAGAGAGAAAGAGAGAGAGAGAGAGAGAGAGAGAGAGATTGGGGGGATAGAGAGAGAGAGAGAGATGCACTGAGGAAGATACATAAAAAAAAATAATGTATACTTGGGAACATGTGGGAAGGTTGCTGCCCATTTCTGGCATGTCTTCCCTGACTTTGTTCTGGATTTCGTCCCTCTGTAATCCGTTCCAGTGCCTTCCCTGCACGTTCTTATAAAATCTGAATGACAAAAACAGTAAGTATTGATACAGGAAGTTGAGGGGCCACAGTCAAATGCTGCTACATTTGCTCTCAACAGCAGATGGTCAGGAGGGTGTATCACAAAGCAGGATTACTGAGTTAGCTGGATAAATTCACTGAGTAAAACCAGAAACCCTTCCAAAACCGAAACACGGACTGAAGTAAAAACAGCTGTTCCGGGTTTTACTCTGAACTTCCATCCGTCTCACTCATTAATCCTGCTGTGTGATATATATCCCCCAGGTCAAGAAGTCTTTGACTCATTTTACAAACATGCTGTCATTTTGAGAGAAACATAAAAAAAAAAAAAAACCTTTGATTTTTTTCACTAATGTAAATGTTCAGTTGTTTATTTAATCTGTTTCACCTCTTCAGTTTGTTTACTGACATGTGCTGGACGTCAAACTGTCAATTTTAGGTAGGTTAAATATTATCCAGAACATTTAGCTTGTTAGATTCAACATTCATCCACAAAAACAATACCATTACATACCTGTTTTTGAAGTGAAATTAACATATATCCCTCGATTTATCTTTCCTTGTATTGCATTGTAATGCTTCTCTACCAAAGTTACACTATGTATATGCGTATATGAAGCCCTTGATTAAATTGATAAATTGGTATGAACATCTTCCTAGATGTGGTATAAATCCATCAGCCATATAGTATCATATCTCATTTATAGGGGAAATGTATTCTGGTGAATTTCTGCAGGTAAAATCACAATCCACTCGAATAAAGTTATGGTGTATGGTACATACAATCCTTATATACGATAGGATGGGATAAACTATAGTGAGTTCATTTTAACAACAGGCCTAAACAGGAAGTGAAATTCAAAGCAGTTTTTGACAGGACAAAGTCATGGGGTGGCCATATGCCCAGGGACTAGTGGAGTCTTTCTTATCTGTGATGAAACACAAAAGCACATATTTGCCTGTTACACAAGGCAAAGTACTCCATTGAACACACCGGGGTGTTTTGTACAGAGCCTGTCCATTTTGTGCCAACTCACCCTTCTTTTCATACAAGGCTGTGCCTCTCCTTCTCTTCAATGTGTCTGTTTGCGAGTTTTCTGGGATAATCACACATTCCTGATCCTTCTCAGAGTACATGAAAGACCTATGAATGAGCAAGCAAGCGGTCACTGAAAATAATATCTGCACAAATATTTACACCTCCCCTTTAGTTATTGATACGGCTGGCACATACCAGAGAATTCCAAATTCACATGATCGCCTAGCTTGGAAAACTTTCATGGGCCAGAGAAAATTATCCTAAGAATTCTCAGAGGGCTAAGAACTAAGAACTCAGCTGTTATAGTCAGAAACAGCACTTGGCTTTGACTAAAACATGACAATTTTAAGCGACACTTTGATGTGTATTTGAACATTCTTGCATACTGTACATAATAATTCCAGCCATGAACACACTAATCATGGTGCAACAGCAAAATACAGGTCAAATGTTTCACACACCTGCAAGTGAAAGTTGATTCCTTCTCACAATAAGTGGCACATTCAAGAACTGTGGCCTCAGTATGTTGTATTTTCTTTAACGAGAAGATCCATGCTCCTTCTATCTTGTTGTATTCATCCAATGCCCCTGCAAGCACTAGACACGCATGCACACATATACACAGTGGGTTATTCTCTGATTTGCTAAGAAATCTAATAGGCCAGTAATTCTTGAACTACGGGTCAGTACCCAAAATGGGGTTGTGGGGGTGTATGAGGTATGTTCTGGAGTCTGAAGTCCACTAGGCCATGCTAGTATGTGCATTTGACAGGTCCTTGAAAGGTACTAAATTATCTATTTGGGTCCCAAAATTAAAAAGTCTAAGAACCAGTGCAGTACAAGGCACCCAAAAGGGCATCCACTGTCAAATTAGCTTGTGGTAAAATTTTACAGTATATGTTCCTTCTCTAGCAAAATACTTTGCACCCATTTGTGTCTTAATAATAGAAAAGAAACTAAAGAAAAATCATGGTCTTCAGGTCTGTTTACCCAGTTTCTCCCCCCACCCACCCTCTCAAAACTCCTTTAAATCTATATCCATGGCTGCTTGTGCAATTGCATACGTTAAGGCTTGGCTGCCAGTGCCCTTGTTCCAGTTTAATCCCCAAAAATGTTGCCTCATAGCAGTGCTGCATGGAACACCACGCTATTGTCAACAAGGCAAGGGTTGCGTGGGTCATTGCTCCAATGCAGTGCATATGTCGGAGTACACACGGTTTAATGTGATCTTTCAAATAGTCAACTCATTTCAACTTTTCTCAAAACAAAACAAAACCCAGTTGGACATAAATTATACTATGAGGAGAGCACTCATAGTATAATTTACACATATTTGTAGCATATATTTATCACTCCAAAAGAGGGCTGTTCAGGAGTCAGAAAAGCAGTCCATGCATACTCCATACACTTTCTGGTCTTGAATATAATCATCCGACCATTAACAAAATTATTGATATAGTTGGCACATACTGGATGCTCATTTTAAACTTCTCATGTCATTATCAAACGAATGGTGATAGATTATGTTTGTTTTCTTTTCTATAAAATAAAATGCAGTGCTGAAGTGTTTTCATAATGTCAGCATAAAATGTTACATTTATTGAACAAATTTCCAGACTAAATGAAGGGGAGTCTCCATTCAAGATTCACAATTTTTTTCAATTTTTTTATTTTGCTATTATTGTTGATTGACACAAAAATAACGGTCAAAGGATATGCAGGAAAATGAGTAAATGTGCCCGGAATAATAACTAACATTCTGGAATATTCTTTTTTAGGTTGGTAATTACATACCCGAGTGAGTTTGCTCCCTGTCTCCACACAAATTAATACATTGATTCAGAATTTAAGGACACATCCTTAGTAATGGAAAGCAACCTTCTGAAGCACTTCGCATTTTGATTATATCAGTTGGGTTACAAAGAGAGAGCTGTCATTGAAACAAGAATAGTCAACACTATTCGACAAATCAATATAAAAATGAGAAATACAAACAAAATTATATTATAATTATAATTTGGCAATTCTTTCACATGTAATTAATGCACATCATATAATGGAGAATGCAATACACATATTGCATAATCAAAGGATAAACATTAAAAAAGAAAGCCATCTTAATGAACAAATTGTCCACAGTGGGTTCAATTGTCATTAGTGCCTTCAAGCCCACTTTGATCAGTGTCAGTGTAATTCAATTTTTTACAGGCCAAAGTGTACTCACCAGCAGATAGGAGGTTGCAGAGTAGGAGACTTATGTAGAGTTTCATGATGTGCCACTGGCAGGCAGGGCAGAGCATACAGCCTTCCTGTACTGTGTTATGTGCTTTTGTTAGTCAAGACAGTCAGGCAAATAATGAGATGGACACCAGTCATCAGTCAATCATTGTCCTAACAAGGACAGAGAGCAGAGGTCAAACTTGGTTTTATAAATGCCCACTGATCCCCCCCAAAAAAGTTCATTTTAGATCCATCACGTATGGTATCTTATCTGTAAGCTGATTGGTGGAGTTTATCACTGTTATACCATGAACACAAATTAAAATCCACAGGAGTGTGTACATATGTGCCCCCCCCCCCCCAACACACACACACACACACACATAGCTGAACTTAATTCCTGTAGGAGATTACTCTTGTTATCTCAAATTAATGCTACAATTTGGATTTATAATTTACAATTTAGCAGATTTACTAAATAAATTAACAATTTACGAGAAAAAGATTGTTTGTTCTGTGTCTCAAGTCAACATTGAACGTTTAATATTTAACTGAAAAAGACCAATATCTCCTTTGCTAACACAGCAACATTTATACAATTTACAAAGCAGACTGATCTTGAGTTTTTTTAGTAGAATGTGAGCTAAAATCCTCTGAATTCTTTTGGGATAAACTAGAAATATTTTACACAGAGGCATACTTAAATATTACCAGTTAAAATAATGATTTCAGGATATTTAAAAGTCAAAAACATTTTAAAGACAAGTCAAAGACAAGTCAAATATATGGGTAGGTTGTATAGTGCCAAAGGCTGGGAAATCTACAAGTGTAGAATGTACAAAAATGCAGTCCAAAGTTTGGAAAAATGTTCTTAACATCAGAAAGCAAATTAGAGCTAGAACCAGTAGAGGACCTACTTGCCTAACAGAAGTGCAACTTTAAAACAAGTAGGCCACTGCCATTTCAATAAAATGAGTTTTCAACAAAAAGGGTTAGGTTGTTTGATTGACATGGTACCTTCCAATAATCATTGTTCTTGTTTGGGTAACCAGTAGAATCATACACTGTTGGAGACTATTGTAGCTTAGGAGTGAAAAAAGTCAGCATTTACAGAATGCCCAATAAGTACTTCAACAAAGTTATGAGGCTTTAAGGAAAGCCACTATGTTGTACTTTGGTCCCGGTCCATTGTTGCATTGTAAGTGGTTTGCTGGTGATGAGATCTTTCTGCCAACACTGCAAGGCTCTGGGATTCAAGGCCTACTGATGACGTAATCAAACTGCTCATCAGTGATAATATTTCTGGTTAGCAACACATATATGTTACTCAAAAGAAAAACACTGACACAAATGGTCTGTGTCATTGATTTAAGGTGCTACTCTACAGGAATCATATACTAGACTTATTGTTGCAAAACACTTATGCTATCTGCGTTTCGGTAAGGTAAGGCTTGTTTTGCAAGCGATATTTTAATTCAGCATGTTTATATTACTATCGAGTTATTGTAAATAACACAATATATGCCACGCTTATTTAAACAAATATTCAGGTACTTTAGCGACCTAGATGATAATTCACAGTTAGCTACAATCAACCGTGTATTCCTTTCTGCCCTTTTTCAATTACATACGTTTTTTTTTTTTACTTTATTCACTAGATCATTGCTTCAATTGTAGCATACATTACATGACAACGGATCTTATGGTGTACTTGAAAGTGTACTTTTCCCACGTAAGTAGCCTTTTATTTTATTCATATTATTATACAGCAACCTTGGTTCTGTTGCCGTAGATATCGCATTGCACGATTTCAGTGTGGTTCTGTGTGTGAAAATGTGTGAAATCTTGGAACATAAACAAGCAATTACCTAAAAGACAAGTTTTTAGTTAAATAATTGTGTACGTTGCAACAATGTCACAAATTATTGCAACATACTCTGTGTCAAACTTCAAGTTCGATATTTTGTGTGTCGACTTCCAAAACAAGCAATCCTCTACTCTTTGCAGTAAACTCTTGGTGGCATGATGTAGACAGGAGGGATGAAGATTACTTCGATGTTCAGTCGGTATAAATGAGGCTGCAGTTACAACCTCCCGTCATCCCCCGACCCTCCCACACATTAACAAATAATGTCTGCGGAAATACCGCACGATAAAAGTTGCTCAAGACAATGGACTGCCATTATTGTCCCGTCTGAATCAGAACCTCGTTCAGACAGCAGAACCGGGGACATCCAACCCCTGCTGGCTTCTAGGGACAATTGTTTGAGAAGCAACGCCAACCCGTATTTTCAGGGCATTTCAGTTTGTGTCATGGAAAACCAGAAGCTTCCAACGGATCCTCAGGAAAATAATCCCAGCACAAGGCCACTCCCTTTGCCTTATTTAGGCCCCGTGGACCAGTGCCAGTGGCCACAAGTGGTGGTCAGAGACAGCCCGTCTTTCCAACATACAAGGCTGCAGACAGCACTGCTGCAGGTCAGTAGGGTCAAACAGCGATAGAATTCCTTTTAATCAGTAATTGCCACTTTTCGTCTGTAAAATTGTAGCTATAATAGTTCTACACCAAAATGTCATATGACTCTCCCTATCCTTCAGAGGGGCTGAATATTATTTGTTTTTATATAAAAATGAGTTTCGCTAACCTTCTACAGTACCTGCTGTGTATATAAATCAGTGCTGTCCAATCTCATCCTAAAAGGGCCGGCGTAGGTGCAGGTTTTTGTTTTAACCCAGCAGTAACACACCTGCTTATACTAATTAACTAATCGTGGTCTTTAATCAAGACCTTGATGAGTAGAATCAGCTGTCTTAGTCCTGTGCTAAAACAACAACCTGCACGCACAACAACAACCTTTCTGGATAAGATTGGACACCCCTGGCATAAATGATTTATAATCAGCGTCATACACCAGGTGGCAGCAAAACACCGAAATGTCATTTGACTTTTATGTCGCTATTATGTAAAAGCGAGCTTCGCTATGCCTGCTCTTCTACCGTTCCTGCTGTATATAGACATGAGATTGTAATCAGCGGCATACTCCCTGTTCTTCCATAAATGCTCCTGGAAGGTTTGTCACGCTTGACAAAATTACTCATTACACCTTTCAGATTGTTTGTACTATAAAAATTGATTTTCCCCGTGCAACAAAATGTTGATGGTTGCCAGTCTGGTGTGTACGTCACATTTGAAGTACATATTATTGCACAGTGAAAATATGTCAGGTATGTCCTTGTTAAGGTTTTTTATTTTTATTTTTATCGCAGGCCTCTTTCTCTCCAGGTTCACCAGCGCCGTGGTCTACCAGTTACCAGTTAATCAACTGCACGTCGCTCTGGATAAGAGCGTCTGCCAAATGCCAATAATGTCTGCCAAATGCCAATAATGTACCAGTACCTCATCATGTGACTGGGAATTCTGGGAGGTAACGTCTACATCAACTTCCTCATCTCTGGATTAGTGGAGTTTCCCGCTGCCTTCCTCATCCTCTTCACCATCGAGCGAGTTGGGCGCCGAATCCCTTTTGCCTCAGCCAACATCGTGTCCGGGCTAGCTTGCTTGATCACTGCTTTTATACCAGAGTGTATGTTGTTTCGGCCTCTGCTGTATTTTTTACTGAATATTTTCTTGAATTAATTGATTTTATTAGATTTGAGATTGTTGCATAAATGTACTTTTATTTCTTTTAAAGGTATGTTCTGGTTTAAAACAGCAGTGGCGTGCGTGGGTCGCCTGGGTATTACCATGGCCTTTGAAATGGTAATGTTTGTGAACACTGAGTTATACCCAACGTTTGTACGGTAAGTGCAAGCGGATCATCGGGTGAAAATAATATTTTATTTATGTTACAAAAATTCGAGGGATTTCTGCCTGACGATTAAATGGTAAATGGTTGGCATTTATATAGTGCCTTTGTCCAAAGTGCTGTACAATCCATGCTTTTTACTCACCCATTCATACACACACTCACGACAATTGGCTGCCTGCTCATCAGGAGCATTTGCAAGTTAGGTGTCTTGCTCGGGGACACTTCGACACACCCAGGGCGGAATCGAACCGGCAACCCTCCAACTGCCAGACGACTGCTCTTACCTCCTGAGCCAATGTCACTTACTCGTACTATGCCCCATATGCATGGGGATGTGAGTCTGTTTTGTTTCCCTCACACGTTCTTCATGCTGCTTCACCTGCAGAAACCTAGGTGTGTCTGTGTGCTCCACGCTGTGCGACATTGGAGGCATCGTTGCGCCTTTCCTCCTCTACAGACTGGCCGTCATCTGGCTGGAGCTGCCGCTCATTATTTTTGGCAAGGAATTGCGACAGCTGTGCACTTTCTGTCTCACTCTATTTACACTGTCAAATATGTGGATGCTAGGTGCATCATCTTTCAAATATACGTTGGCCTTATTCTACCCTAGATCCCAATCTGTGGTTTAGAGCTCCCGACTACATAAAACTCGTAAACATGAATGTTTCTGAGCGTGTGGATGGATCAAATCTATACTTCAGTAGTTTGAGCGTTTAACTTTGAGAAATAAATTAGTTATTTAAAGTTAGGAAAGTTTGACATTCCATATTTAGACCAAATTGAATCCTTAGAGTTGTGTTTAGAGGCTATGGTTCCAGATCACTTATAGTAGATACTTGTGTATTCTGTATGCTGTATGAAATCCTGAATGAAGTGCACTTGGACTAATTTTTTGTTTGTGTCTTAATCAGGTGTGATTGCACTTATTGCTGGGGGATTAGTCCTATTGTTGCCAGAGACCAAGGGAGTACCACTGCCTGAGACAATCGATGATATTGAATTCCCAGACAGGTAAGGCTGTCTTCTGAAAAAATCTCTTTGGAAACGCATATTACATACATATTTCAAAAGGAAAGCACAGACTATTTATTTTGTGTGTAGTGTATAGACGTAAAAACAACAGATTTTTGCTTTTGGTCTGTCAATATGAAGTCACATGAAGTTACAATGAACTGGCATTGGAAATTATTTTTTTAAAGATAGATATGGACTGCAAATGCTCATCCTTCTTCAAATGCCTGAATTGGTTCCTGTTTGTTGCCTTAGGAACAAAGAAAGCCCCCTGAAAAATCAACAGCTGATGAATCTGTTGCCCTCAGATGTGACAACCAATAAGGAAGCCACAATGTGATTTAGTAATTATCCATCCATTATCTGAACCTGCTTATCCTGAACAGGGTCACAGGGGGGCTGGAGCCTATCCCAGCATACATTGGGCTAAAGGCAGGAATACACCCTGGACAGGTCGCCAGTCCATCACAGGGCACACACACCATTCACTCACACACTCATACCTACGGTCAATTTAGACTCTCCAATCAGCCTAACCTGCATGTCTTTGGACTGTGGGAGGAAACCGGAGTACCCGGAAGAAACACGCAGACACAGGGAGAACATGCAAACTCCGCACAGACAGGCCCCGGCCGACGGGGATTCGAACCCAGGACCTCCTTGCTGTGAGGCGGCAGTGCTACCCACTGCACCATCCGTGCCACCATTTAGTAATTATATTCCACTAATAATCGATAGCTGAACTTGCTTTTATAAAATATACTGTATAATATCTTTTATATATATTATTGTAAAATTGTATATTATAGGGGGCGGCACGGATGGTGCAGTGGGTAGCACTGCCGCCTCACAGCAAGGAGGTCCTGGGTTCGAATCCCCGTCGGCCGGGGCCTCTCTGTGCGGAGTTTGCATGTTCTCCCCGTGTCTGCGTGGGTTTCCTCCTGGTACTCCGGTTTCCTCCCACAGTCCAAAGACATGCACGTTACGCTGATTGGAGAGTCTAAATTGCCCGTAGGTATGACTGTGTGAGTGAATGGTGTGTGTGCCCTGCGATAGACTGGCGACCTGTCCAGGGTGTATTCCTGCCTTTCGCCCAATGTATGCTGGGATAGGCTCCAGCCCCCTGCGACCCTGTTCAGGATAAGCGGGTTAAGATAATGGATGGATGGATGGATGTATATTATAGGACCTAAACTAAAGTATCTATCTGTTATTATTATTCATAGTAGTAGTAGTCTTTCTGAATGTGGTAGGGACTACAACTTCCACATTCCCACAGGAAAATTCCGCGACGTCCACCACGAATGACGTCTAACTTGGTTCAGCCAATCCCGTAATGGCGGGAGCAATAAACGGTCCCGTATAAGAGCAAGACACGTTCTTGGGATCTCTCTTCTCTCTTCTGCTTTTTCTGCTTCTTCTCTTCGATGCACCCTTTTTGGCCTTTCGCTTCAGCTCATCTGCTCCGAGATTCCGGACAGAGGCTGAATGCTGCACAGCGCACTACCAGGACTACAGACACACCCAGTTACCTCGCGGTAACTACGTGGCCTATAGTGAGTGGAAATTGTTGTGCGCGGAACGCTACATCAGTTTACCCCAATAAAGCTCAACAACAAAACAGCAACGAACACCTGGAAAAGGACCAGCGGATCAGACGACAACGCGCTGCTAAGACGGGAACACCCCAGCCTGCGCATCCGGACACCATTCACAGCACCTTCGCCGCTTCTACAAGGACAGCATGTCTTTTGGATCCAGCAATGCGTATGCGACTCAGTAAGAAAACAAACATTCAGGCATAGCCAGTGTTTAGTTTAGTCTAAACTGTTTTTGTGAATCTGTGTTTCAATATTTACCATCCTACCATTGTAATGTGTTTGGTTAGCTACATGTATATGTACGTGAATTGATTCGCCGTCTTTTGCGCATATATAGAGTAAAACTACGCAAGTAGTCCCTTCTCACAGCTAACTCTAACTCATTACCACACCCAGAACTCTAGCTTACTCAAGCTAGCTACTCCCACCTTTCCTTTGTTCAAGCGACACGCGCCCACACACACATACACGCCCTAACTTAACCTACTAACCCCCTACTAATTCCCGTTAGTTTATCTGTTATGTGTTTCTTTGTTTGTTTAATAAATATTTTAAACCCCGGTGTCCGTTTTGGAATCGCATTGACATGAGAGCCGAGTTAAAGCAGTCTTTCGAAGAACTTCCAACCTTCAGGTTATCGGTATGTTTAATCATTAATATTGGTTACTTTAATTAATTAAAATACTAAATTTGTGGTTAGATATTTCTGATAAGTCATTTTGAGTGATTACTTTTTGCAGTTCTACTGCTACACAACGTTTAACTGGCGCCCCGATTTCGTAGAGCGTAAAATCCCTGCGTTATTTGGCGGCCCGTGCGAGGACCCTACATAATTTGGAGTCCAGTGTGAGGACCCCTACACTGTGACCATATTTAAAATACTTTTCTCTATTTATTTTCCCATGTGTTTCAAGAGTTTTCTGTTTGAAGGACAACATCTTAAACTTTGTAATAATTTATACTGTTCATACTTATTGTATTTGTAAATGAAAGAATGATAATGAACTATAAAGATGGTGTGTGAGTGAATGGTGTGTCTGCCCTGTGATTGATTGACCCATCCGAGGTGTATTCCTGCCCAATGCATGCTGGTATAGGCTTCAGCACCCCCCAGCATCCTGACCAGGAATAAGTGGGTTGGATAATGGATGGATATAAACATGGTATGGGATAATTATGCAAGCTGTCTTTCATATATAAAGCCTGAAGCTGGAAAAATAAATATCCCACACCCTCAACTTTGTGTTGTCTTTATCTCAATAGACATACCAACCAGTATACTTGGTCATTCCTGGTATACACACTCATTGATCACTTTATTAGGTAGACCTGTGCAGCAGCTTGTTAAAGCAAATATTTAATCCGCCAATTATGTGGCAGCAACTGACTGCATAAACGCATGGAGACGTTAATGTGATTCTTCAGCTTGCGCTGAATTGATTAGTGCAAAATTGTTGGTTTTGCGAGCTTCGATGAAATTGATACCCTTTTGTAGTATTTTGAAGCCAGGCTTTGAACTCCATCTCCCTCTTGTTGTCAGTCATCAGTACAAGGATCAGTACAGGATTCACATCCTCCAACAATTCGGTTAAAGCACTTCCCAGGCTTCACCTTGGCCTGTCCGCACTTCAGACGGGCTGGTTGGTGAACAAGGATGAACAAACTAAAGCACAGTTACCAAACACAGCACCATTACCAAACGACAAAAATTCTGAAGAATCATGGAGATTCATGCGCTACATGTGTCAGACTAGGTTCCTCAGACCAGACTCAGTCCAGCTCGTCAGGGAAGACTACCTGGGACATGCTCATTTCCACAGGTCGGCACCTTGCAGTACTCCCATCGAGTGCCGGGGTCCGTCGTGTAGCACCAAGGCATTCTCTCATTGTCAGGATTTCTGCAGTAATTCGATTTAAGCCCCCTGGAAAAGAATATGTGTTACCATGGATACTGTAGAAAGCTGACTTACAGTTGATTCAACTAAGCAGGGGACAATCCCCCTGGAGCAAATTGAGGTTAAGGGCCTTGCTCAAGGGTCCAGCAGCAGTGCGGATCTAATTGCGGCTACACCGAGGACTGAACCACCAAACTTGCGGGTCCCAGTCACGTACCTTAACCACGACGCTACAGGCCGCCCCTGTGTAAATAAATGCTCATGTGGCAGCACTCACTTGCACGGGTACTTCTCTGGCGTCCTGGAATGCTCGTGTGGATTCTGAGAGGCCCAGAGCTGGCAGGTCTTCCCTGATCCTGTCACGGAGATGGTTCCCCTGTAGGCACTGCCATCCCCGGTGGCACAGGTCAGCTCCTCCACGATCGTGGGAGGTTTAGGGGCTAAAGGCCAGGGGTCAAAGAGTGAAGTGTCAGGCAATTTGTACAACGGATATAACCGTGGATCGAACAGTCCATATTCTTAGTATTGAAAGTATGTGCTCCCCTCTGTTAAACCCGAAACATGCAGTGTTCTAAACCTATAGCTGAAATACAAAACCGAAAAGGTCCTTTTATTCACCAAAGCAGAATGTTTATAAAAGGCATTTATTTTTCCTCAAATTATATGGATGAATATGTTTATTTATTTATTTGGTTGTTTGTATGTTCACTTTATTTTATCTACCAGCTTCCACTAAAGAATAGTAAAAATAAATACTATTTTGGGAAAGCTCCCATTCTTCTATTGATGGGGCAAAGCTGTGATGCCTATTCTGTAGCTCTGTGCTGAGTGGTGTCCATGAAGGAAAAGGCCTTGACTGACTATGGTGGCAGTGAACTCCCAGCCCTGTGCTCGTCAGGGAAGTCTACCTGGGACAGGCTCATTTCCACAGGTCGGCACCTTGCAGTACTCCCATCGAGTGCCGGGGTCCGTCGTGTAGCACCAAGGCATTCTCTCATTGTCAGGATTTCTGCAGTAATTCGATTTAAGCCCCCTGGAAAAGAATATGTGTTACCATGGATACTGTAGAAAGCTGACTTACAGTTGATTCAACTAAGCAGGGGACAATCCCCCTGGAGCAAATTGAGGTTAAGGGCCTTGCTCAAGGGCCCAGCAGCAGTGCGGATCTAATTGCGGCTACACTGAGGACTGAACCACAAAACTTGCGGGTCCCAGTCACGTACCTTAACCACGACGCTACAGGCCGCCCCTGTGTAAATAAATGCTCATGTGGCGGCACTCACTTCCACGGGTAGTTCTCTGGTGTCCTGGAATGCTCGTGTGGATTCTGAGAGGCCCAGAGCTGGCAGGTCTTCCCCGATCTTGTCTCGGAGATGGTTCCCCTGTAGGCACTGCCATCCCTGGTGGCACAGGTCAGCTCCTCCAAGATCGTGGGAGGTTTAGGGGCTAAAGGTCAGGGGTCAAAGAGTGAAGTGTCAGACGATTTGTACCATGGATATAACCGTGGATCGAACAGTCCATATTCTTAGCATTGACTGTTTGTGCTCCCCTCTCTTAAACCCGAAACATGCAGTGTTCTAAGGCTATAGCTGAAATACAAAACCGGAAAGGTCCTTTTATTCACCAAAGCAGAATGTTTATAAAAGGCATTTATTTTTCCTCAAATTATATGGATGAATATGTTTATTTATTTATTTGGTTGTTTGTATGTTCGCTTTATTTTATCTACCAGCTTCCACTGAAGAATAGTAAAGATAAATACTATTTTGGGAAAGCTCCCATTCTTCTATTGGTGGGGCAAAGCTGTGATGACTATTCTGTAGCTCTGAACTGTGCTGAGTGGTGTCCATGCAGGAAAAGGCCTTGGCTGACTATGGTGGCAGTGAACTCCCAGCCCTGTGCTCGTCAGGGAAGTCTACCTGGGACAGGCTCATTTCCACAGGTCGGCACCTTGCAGTACTCCCATCGAGTGCCGGGGTCCGTCGTGTAGCACCAAGGCATTCTCTCATTGTCAGGATTTCTGCAGTAATTCGATTTAAGCCCCCTGGAAAAGAATATGTGTTACCATGGATACTGTAGAAAGCTGACTTACAGTTGATTCAACTAAGCAGGGGACAATCCCCCTGGAGCAAATTGAGGTTAAGGGCCTTGCTCAAGGGTCCAGCAGCAGTGCGGATCTAATTGCGGCTACACCGAGGACTGAACCACCAAACTTGCGGGTCCCAGTCACGTACCTTAACCACGACGCTACAGGCCGCCCCTGTGTAAATAAATGCTCATGTGGCAGCACTCACTTGCACGGGTACTTCTCTGGCGTCCTGGAATGCTCGTGTGGATTCTGAGAGGCCCAGAGCTGGCAGGTCTTCCCTGATCCTGTCACGGAGATGGTTCCCCTGTAGGCACTGCCATCCCCGGTGGCACAGGTCAGCTCCTCCACGATCGTGGGAGGTTTAGGGGCTAAAGGCCAGGGGTCAAAGAGTGAAGTGTCAGGCAATTTGTACAACGGATATAACCGTGGATCGAACAGTCCATATTCTTAGTATTGAAAGTATGTGCTCCCCTCTGTTAAACCCGAAACATGCAGTGTTCTAAACCTATAGCTGAAATACAAAACCGAAAAGGTCCTTTTATTCACCAAAGCAGAATGTTTATAAAAGGCATTTATTTTTCCTCAAATTATATGGATGAATATGTTTATTTATTTATTTGGTTGTTTGTATGTTCACTTTATTTTATCTACCAGCTTCCACTAAAGAATAGTAAAAATAAATACTATTTTGGGAAAGCTCCCATTCTTCTATTGATGGGGCAAAGCTGTGATGCCTATTCTGTAGCTCTGTGCTGAGTGGTGTCCATGAAGGAAAAGGCCTTGACTGACTATGGTGGCAGTGAACTCCCAGCCCTGTGCTCGTCAGGGAAGTCTACCTGGGACAGGCTCATTTCCACAGGTCGGCACCTTGCAGTACTCCCATCGAGTGCCGGGGTCCGTCGTGTAGCACCAAGGCATTCTCTCATTGTCAGGATTTCTGCAGTAATTCGATTTAAGCCCCCTGGAAAAGAATATGTGTTACCATGGATACTGTAGAAAGCTGACTTACAGTTGATTCAACTAAGCAGGGGACAATCCCCCTGGAGCAAATTGAGGTTAAGGGCCTTGCTCAAGGGCCCAGCAGCAGTGCGGATCTAATTGCGGCTACACTGAGGACTGAACCACAAAACTTGCGGGTCCCAGTCACGTACCTTAACCACGACGCTACAGGCCGCCCCTGTGTAAATAAATGCTCATGTGGCGGCACTCACTTCCACGGGTAGTTCTCTGGTGTCCTGGAATGCTCGTGTGGATTCTGAGAGGCCCAGAGCTGGCAGGTCTTCCCCGATCTTGTCTCGGAGATGGTTCCCCTGTAGGCACTGCCATCCCTGGTGGCACAGGTCAGCTCCTCCAAGATCGTGGGAGGTTTAGGGGCTAAAGGTCAGGGGTCAAAGAGTGAAGTGTCAGACGATTTGTACCATGGATATAACCGTGGATCGAACAGTCCATATTCTTAGCATTGACTGTTTGTGCTCCCCTCTCTTAAACCCGAAACATGCAGTGTTCTAAGGCTATAGCTGAAATACAAAACCGGAAAGGTCCTTTTATTCACCAAAGCAGAATGTTTATAAAAGGCATTTATTTTTCCTCAAATTATATGGATGAATATGTTTATTTATTTATTTGGTTGTTTGTATGTTCGCTTTATTTTATCTACCAGCTTCCACTGAAGAATAGTAAAGATAAATACTATTTTGGGAAAGCTCCCATTCTTCTATTGGTGGGGCAAAGCTGTGATGACTATTCTGTAGCTCTGAACTGTGCTGAGTGGTGTCCATGCAGGAAAAGGCCTTGGCTGACTATGGTGGCAGTGAACTCCCAGCCCTGTGCTCGTCAGGGAAGTCTACCTGGGACAGGCTCATTTCCACAGGTCGGCACCTTGCAGTACTCCCATCGAGTGCCGGGGTCCGTCGTGTAGCACCAAGGCATTCTCTCATTGTCAGGATTTCTGCAGTAATTCGATTTAAGCCCCCTGGAAAAGAATATGTGTTACCATGGATACTGTAGAAAGCTGACTTACAGTTGATTCAACTAAGCAGGGGACAATCCCCCTGGAGCAAATTGAGGTTAAGGGCCTTGCTCAAGGGTCCAGCAGCAGTGCGGATCTAATTGCGGCTACACCGAGGACTGAACCACCAAACTTGCGGGTCCCAGTCACGTACCTTAACCACGACGCTACAGGCCGCCCCTGTGTAAATAAATGCTCATGTGGCAGCACTCACTTGCACGGGTACTTCTCTGGCGTCCTGGAATGCTCGTGTGGATTCTGAGAGGCCCAGAGCTGGCAGGTCTTCCCTGATCCTGTCACGGAGATGGTTCCCCTGTAGGCACTGCCATCCCCGGTGGCACAGGTCAGCTCCTCCACGATCGTGGGAGGTTTAGGGGCTAAAGGCCAGGGGTCAAAGAGTGAAGTGTCAGGCAATTTGTACAACGGATATAACCGTGGATCGAACAGTCCATATTCTTAGTATTGAAAGTATGTGCTCCCCTCTGTTAAACCCGAAACATGCAGTGTTCTAAACCTATAGCTGAAATACAAAACCGAAAAGGTCCTTTTATTCACCAAAGCAGAATGTTTATAAAAGGCATTTATTTTTCCTCAAATTATATGGATGAATATGTTTATTTATTTATTTGGTTGTTTGTATGTTCACTTTATTTTATCTACCAGCTTCCACTAAAGAATAGTAAAAATAAATACTATTTTGGGAAAGCTCCCATTCTTCTATTGATGGGGCAAAGCTGTGATGCCTATTCTGTAGCTCTGTGCTGAGTGGTGTCCATGAAGGAAAAGGCCTTGACTGACTATGGTGGCAGTGAACTCCCAGCCCTGTGCTCGTCAGGGAAGTCTACCTGGGACAGGCTCATTTCCACAGGTCGGCACCTTGCAGTACTCCCATCGAGTGCCGGGGTCCGTCGTGTAGCACCAAGGCATTCTCTCATTGTCAGGATTTCTGCAGTAATTCGATTTAAGCCCCCTGGAAAAGAATATGTGTTACCATGGATACTGTAGAAAGCTGACTTACAGTTGATTCAACTAAGCAGGGGACAATCCCCCTGGAGCAAATTGAGGTTAAGGGCCTTGCTCAAGGGCCCAGCAGCAGTGCGGATCTAATTGCGGCTACACTGAGGACTGAACCACAAAACTTGCGGGTCCCAGTCACGTACCTTAACCACGACGCTACAGGCCGCCCCTGTGTAAATAAATGCTCATGTGGCGGCACTCACTTCCACGGGTAGTTCTCTGGTGTCCTGGAATGCTCGTGTGGATTCTGAGAGGCCCAGAGCTGGCAGGTCTTCCCCGATCTTGTCTCGGAGATGGTTCCCCTGTAGGCACTGCCATCCCTGGTGGCACAGGTCAGCTCCTCCAAGATCGTGGGAGGTTTAGGGGCTAAAGGTCAGGGGTCAAAGAGTGAAGTGTCAGACGATTTGTACCATGGATATAACCGTGGATCGAACAGTCCATATTCTTAGCATTGACTGTTTGTGCTCCCCTCTCTTAAACCCGAAACATGCAGTGTTCTAAGGCTATAGCTGAAATACAAAACCGGAAAGGTCCTTTTATTCACCAAAGCAGAATGTTTATAAAAGGCATTTATTTTTCCTCAAATTATATGGATGAATATGTTTATTTATTTATTTGGTTGTTTGTATGTTCGCTTTATTTTATCTACCAGCTTCCACTGAAGAATAGTAAAGATAAATACTATTTTGGGAAAGCTCCCATTCTTCTATTGGTGGGGCAAAGCTGTGATGACTATTCTGTAGCTCTGAACTGTGCTGAGTGGTGTCCATGCAGGAAAAGGCCTTGGCTGACTATGGTGGCAGTGAACTCCCAGCCCTGTGCTCGTCAGGGAAGTCTACCTGGGACAGGCTCATTTCCACAGGTCGGCACCTTGCAGTACTCCCATCGAGTGCCGGGGTCCGTCGTGTAGCACCAAGGCATTCTCTCATTGTCAGGATTTCTGCAGTAATTCGATTTAAGCCCCCTGGAAAAGAATATGTGTTACCATGGATACTGTACAAAGCTGACTTACAGTTGATTCAACTAAGCAGGGGACCTTCCCCCTGGAGCAAATTGAGGTTAAGGGCCTTGCTCAAGGGTCCAGCAGCAGTGCGGATCTAATTGCGGCTACACCGAGGACTGAACCACCAAACTTGCGGGTCCCAGTCACGGACCTTAACCACGACGCTACAGGCCGCCCCTGTGTAAATAAATGCTCATGTGGCAGCACTCACTTGCACGGGTACTTCTCTGGCGTCCTGGAATGCTCGTGTGGATTCTGAGAGGCCCAGAGCTGGCAGGTCTTCCCTGATCCTGTCACGGAGATGGTTCCTCTGTAGGCACTGCCATCCCCGGTGGCACAGGTCAGCTCCTCCACGATCGTGGGAGGGTTAGAGGCTAAAGGTCAGGGGTCAAAGAGTGAAGTGTCAGGCAATTTGTACAACGGATATAACCGTGGATCGAACAGTCCATATTCTTAGTATTGAAAGTATGTGCTCCCCTCTGTTAAACCGGAAACATGCAGTCTTCTAAACCTATATCTGAAATACAAAACCGGAAAAAGTTGAATGCTGCTACATTTGCTCTCAACTGCACATGTTCTCCTCACCACACCGCCTCCTCCACCTCAGTCCTCGTTCTCTGCTGATGACTTTGCAGATCTTTTCGATGAGAAGGCCACAGACATTCTCAGATCCTTTACAACCACCGCCCCCCTCTCTGTGCCCTTCCCCCCCTCTAGGCCCATCCCTTCCTTTTCCACTTTCTCCCCCCTTACAGACTCTGATGTTTCTCAACTCCTGCTCTCCCACCACCCTACAACCTGTGCCCTTGACCCTATCCCCTCTTCTCTTCTCCAGACTATCACACCTGACATTCTCCCATTTGTCACCTGCCTTGTTAACTTCTTCCTGTCTTCTGGCTGTTTTCCAGCGTCCTCCAAGAGGGCCCACATCACCCCGCTCCATCATCCAGAACTACCGCCCGGTATCTCTTCTTCTAAAACCATAGAACGAGCCACTTCTCGTCAACTTTATTCTTTCTTTTCTAACAACAACCTGCTAGACCCCCATCAGTCTGGCTTCAGATCTGGTCACTCGACAGAGACCGCACTCCTCTCCGTCAGTGAATCACTCGAACGAGCAGCCTCACTCTCCTCTGTCCTCATTCTTCTAGATCTCTCTGCAGCCTTCGACTCTGTGGATCACTCCATTCTCCTGTCCGCCCTGTGAGCAACGGGCATCTGTGGCACAGCCCTGGACTGGATTGAGTGCTACCTCTCTGGTCGCTCCTTCCAGGTTGCCTGGGCAGGTACGGTATTGACACCTCGGCCCCTTGCCACAGGAGTTCCCCAGTGCTCAGTCCTTGGGCTCTTTACACTAGTTCCCTTGGCCCTGTTATCACTGCACATGGTCTATCCTACCTCTGCTATGCGGACGATACCCAAATCTCATTCCCACCATCTGATACGCAGGTTTCAGCCCATATCTATGCTTGCCTGAGTGACATCCAGAGCTGGATGGACAACCACCATCTAAAGCTCAACCCAGGCAAGAATTAAATGATATTCATCCTTGCCATTACCTCTCCCCATCTGGATCTCTCCATTTCCCTAGGGGATACCACACTTATGCCATCACCCAGTGCAGGGAACCTCAGCGTGGTGATGGACAGCAGACTGTCCCTCTCCGAGAACATTGCGGCGGTGACCCGGTCATGCAGGTTCTTCCTATACAACATCCGGAGCATCCGCCCCTTTCTCACCCCCTACTCGACCCAGCTCCTGGTCCAAGTGATGGTTCTGTCCTGCCTGGACTACTGCAATTCCCTCTCGGCTGGCCTCCCAACGTCCGCCATCAGACCCCTCCAACTTATCCAGAATGCAGCAGCTCGTCTGGTCTTCAACCTTCCCAAATACTCACATGTCACCCCCCTGCTTACTTCCCTCCACTGGCTACCTGTCATGGCTCACATCAAATTCAAAACATTGGTGCTAGCCTTCCAAGCAGTTAAGGGGTCTTCCCCAGCTTACCTACAAAGAATCATCAAACCCTACACCCCTGCCTGACCTCTTCGTTCAGCCTCCACAGGCCGCTTGGCACCTCCCCCACGCTGAACTTCCACCTCACGCTCACGACTACTGTCTGTTCCCCCGTTGAGGTCAGAACTGTAGAATCTCTTCCCACCTTCAAGCGCAAACTGAAGACGCACCTCTCCCCGTCCCTCCCTACCTCCCTGTGAACCTTAATTGTTGTCTTTCTGTGATTTAATTTTTTGTGTATCAGTATTTTTAGTTTGGCTAGGTAAGCAGTGTTTGGCTAGGTAAGCAGTGTTTGGCTAGTTAAGGGGTTTGGTCATACTTTTGCTTTGTTTGTTTGTTTGTTTGTTTGTTAAAAAAAAAAAAAATTAAAATAGGCCCTGGTCCTTATCTTTGTTGTGCAGGTAGAGGTTGAATTTGTACTTCCCTCTAGGGTCTCTCAGTGCACTTATCCCTGGTTACGGGTATGCACTTTGTTGTACATCGCTCTGGATAAGACTGTCTGCCAAATGCCATTAATGTAATGTAATGTAATATACAGAGCCTGTCCATTTTGTGCCGACTCACCCTTCTTTTCATACAAGACCGTGCCTCTCCTTCTCACCACGCTATTGTCAACAAGGCAAGGGTTTCGTGCGTCATTGCTCCAATGCAGTGCGTATGTCGGAGTACACACGGTTTAATGTGATCTTTCAAATTGTCAACTCATTTAAACTTTTCCCAAAACAAAACAAAACAAAACACAAAAAGGAGTCAAGAGCAGATACCCAGTTGGACATAAATTATACTATGAGGAGAACACTCATAGTATAATTTACACATATTTGTAGCATATATTTATCACTCCAAAAGAGGGCTGTTCAGGAGTCAGAAAAGCAGTCCATGCATACTCCATACACTTTCTGGTCTTGAATATAATCATCCGACCATTAACAAAATTATTGATATAGTTGGTACATACTGGATGCTCATTTTAAACTTCTCATGTCATTATCAAACGAATGGTGATAGATTATGTTGGTCTATAAAAATAAAATGCAAAATGCAGTGCTGAAGTGTTTTCATAATGTCAGCATGAAATTTCACATTTATTGAACACTGGAAACAAAATTTCCAGACTAAATGAAGGGGAGTCTCCATACAAGATTCAAATCCTTTTTTGACTGATATAACAAAACATTCTAGAGCTCTTATTGTTGATTGAGAGAAAAATAACGGTCAAGGGACATGCAAGAAAATGAGTAAATGTGCCGGGAATAATACCTCACATTCTGGAATATTCTTTTTTAGGTTGGTTGTACACACAAATCCACACAAATTAATACATTGATTCAGAATTTAAGGACGCATCCTTCATAATGGAAAGCAACATTCTGAAGCACTTCGTATTTCGATTATTTCAGTTGGGTTACAAAGAGAGAGCTGTCATTGAAACAAGAATAGTCAACACTATTCAACAAATCAATATAAAAATGAGAAATACAAACAAAATTATATTATAATTATAATTTGGCAATTCTTTCACATGTAATTAATGTACATCATATAATGGAGAATGCAATACACATATTGCATAATCAAAGGATAAACATTAAAAAAGTAAGCCATCTTAATGAACAAATTGTCCACAGTGGGTTCAATTGTCATTAGTGCCTTCAAGCCCACTTTGATGTCAGTGTAATTCAGTTTTTTACAGGCCAGAGTGTACTCACCAGCAGATAGGAGGTTGCAGAGTAAGAGACTTATATTGAGTTTCATGTTGTGCCACTGGCAGGCAGGGCAGAGCATACAGCCTTCCTGTACTGTGTTATGTGCTTTTGTTAGTCCAGACAGTCAGGCAAATAACGAGATGGACACCAGTCATCAGTCAATCATTGTCCTAACAAGGACAGAGAGCAGAGGTCAAACTTGGTTTTATAAATGCCCACTGATCCCCCCCAAAAAAGTTCATTTTAGATCCATCACTTATGGTATCTTATCTGTAAGCTAATTGGTGGAGTTTATCACTGTTATACCATGAACACAAATTAAAATACACGAAACACAGGAGTGTGTACATATGTAACCCCCCCCCCCACACACACACACACACACACACACACACATAGCTGAACTTAATTCCTGTAGGAGATTACTCTTGTTATTTCAAATGAATGCCACAATTTGGATTTATAATTTACAATTTAGCAGATTTATTAAATAAATTAACAATTTACGAGAAAAAGATTGTGTTTGTTCTGTGTCTCTTCAACATTGAACGTTTAATATTTAACTGAAAAAGACCAATATCTCCTTTGCTAACACAGCAACATTTATACAATTTACAAAGCAGACTGATCTTGAGTTTTTTTAGTAGAATGTGAGCTAAAATCCTCTGAATTATTTTGGGATAAACTAGAAATATTTTACACAGAGGCATGCTTAAATATTACCAGTTAAAATAATGATTTCAGGATATTTAAAAGTCAAAAACATTTTAAAGACAAGTCAAAGACAAGTCAAATATATGGGTAGGTTGTATAGTGCCAAAGGCTGGGATATCTACAAGCGTAGAATGTACAAAAATGCAGTCCAAAGTTTGGAAAAATGTTCTTAACATCAGAAAGCAAATTAGAGCTATTCCATGTAAAACCAGTAGAGGACCTACTTGCCTAACAGAAGTGCAACTTTAAAACAAGTAGGCCACTGCCATTTCAATAAAATGAGTTTTCAACAAAAAGGGTTAGGTTGTTTGATTGACATGGTACCTTCCAATAATCATTGTTCTTGTTTGGGTAACCAGTAGAATCATACACTGTTGGAGACTATTGTAGCTTAGCAGTGAAAAAAGTCAGCATTTACAGAATGCCCAATAAGTACTTCAACAAAGTTATGAGGCTTCAAGGAAAGCCACTATGTTGTACTTTGGTCCCGGTCCATTGTTGCATTGTAAGTGGTTTGCTGGTGATGAGATCTTTCTGCCAACACTGCAAGGCTCTGTGATTCAAGGCCTACTGATGACGTAATCAAACTGCTCATCAGTGATAATATTTATGGTTAGCAACACATATATGTCACTCAAAAGAAAAACACTGACACAAATGGTCTGTGCTCATTGATTTAAGGTGCTACTCTACAGGAATCATATATTGACACTTCACAGAACAGGACATTTAAATTTTCAGTATTGTTCAGATAGACTTCACTTCAGCAAACTGTAATCTGGAGAAGAATATATGATGCGGTCACATCCGGGAAATGTCCAATCAAGCCTGGAATGTGACTTGGTTCGCAAGTGTAACTGGTACCTATTGGCGCTACTAGACTTATTGTTGCAAAACACTTATGCTATCTGCGTTTCGGATTCCAAAGTATTGCTTGTAATTGGAGAAACTGTAAAAATAACTCAGCCGAAATACGCAACACAGAAATATGCAAAGTTTATAGCAAGGAGAAAGGAATAAAACAGCAGATAATAAATCTGCAATTTCAACAAGCACATGACTCATGAATTGTTTGCAGTTACTGTAACTAATAACGACGGATGAAACACTGTGCGTTCCAGGGCACTGGCGTTTGGAAACTGTGGAAACATGTGCAAGCGATATTTTAATTCAGAATGTTTATATTACTATCGAGTTATTGTAAATATGTTCAGTCGGTATAAATAAGGCTGCAGTTACAACCTCCCGTCATCCCTCGACCCTCCCATCCAAACATTAACAAATAATGTCTGCGGAAATATCGCACGATAAAAGATGCTCAAGACAATGGACTGCCATTATTGTCCCGTCTGAATCAGAACCTCGTTCAGACAGCAGAACCGGGGACATCCAACCCCTGCTGGCTTCTATGGACAATTGTTTGAGAAGCAACGCCAACCCGTATTTTCAGGGCATTTCAGCTTGTGGCATGGAAAACCAGAAGCTTCCAACGGATCCTCAGGAAAGTAATCCCAGCACAAGGCCACTCCCTTTGCCTTATTTAGGCCCCGTGGACCAGGGTCAGCGGGCAAAAGTGGTGGTCAGAGACAGCCCGTCTTTCCAACATACAAGGCTGCAGACAGCACTGCTGCAGGTCAGTAGGGTCAAACAGCGATAGAACTCCTTATAATCAGTAATTGCCACTTTTCGTCTGTAAAATTGTAGCTATAATAGTTCTACACCAAAATGTCATATGACTCTCCCTTTCCTTCAGAGGGGTTGAATATTATTTGTTTTTATATAAAAATGAGTTTCGCTAAGACCTTCTACAGTACCTGCTGTGTATATAAATCAGTGCTGTCCAATCTCATCCTAAAAGGGCCGGCGTAGGTGCAATTGGAATTGGAATTTTTTTTTTCATCGCAGGCCTCTTTCTCTCCAGGTTCACCAGCGCCGTGGTCTACCAGTTACCAGTTAATCAACTGTATGTCGCTCTGGATAAGAGCGTCTGCCAAATGCCAATAATGTCTGCCAAATGCCAATAATGTACCAGGACCTCATCATGTGACTGGGAATTCTGGGAGGTAACGTCTACATCAACTTCCTCATCTCTGGATTAGTGGAGTTTCCCGCTGCCTTCCTCATCCTCTTCACCATCGAGCGAGTTGGGCGCCGAATCCCTTTTGCCTCAGCCAACATCGTGTCCGGGCTAGCTTGCTTGATCACCACTTTTATACCAGAGTGTATGTTGTTTCGTCCTCTGCTGTATTTTTTACTGAATATTTTCTTGAATTAATTGATTTTATTAGATTTTAGATTTTTGCAAAAATGTACTTTTCTTTCATTTCTTTTAAAGGTATGTTCTGGTTCAAAACAGCAGTGGCGTGCTTGGGTCGCCTGGGTATTACCATGGTGGTGTTTGTGAACACTGCGTTTTACCCGACGTTTGTACGGTAAGTGCAAGCGGATCATCGGGTGAAAATAATATTTTATTTATGTTACAAAAATTCGAGGGATTTCTGCCTGACGATTGAATGGTAAATCGTTGGCATTTATATAGTGCCTTTGTCCAAAGTGCTGTACAATCCATGCTTCTTCATACACACACTCGATGATTGGCTGCCAGCTCATCAGGAGCATTTAGGAGTTAGGTGTCTTGCTCAGGGACACTTCAACACACCCAGGGCGGAATCGAACCGGCAACCCTCCGACTGCCAGACGACTGCTCTTACCTCCTGAGCCAATGTCACTTACTCGTACTATGCCCCATATGCATGGGGATGTGAGTCTGTTTTGTTTCCCTCACACGTTCTTCATGCTGCTTCACCTGCAGAAACCTTGGTGTGTCTGTGTGCTCCACGCTGTGCGACATTGGAGGCATCGTTGCGCCTTTCCTCCTCTACAGACTGGCCGTCATCTGGTTGGAGCTGCCGCTCATTATTTTTGGCAAGGAATTGCGACAGCTGTGCACTTTCTGTCTCACTCTATTTACACTGTCAAATATGTGGATGCTAGGTGCATCATCTTTCAAATATACGTTGGCCTTATTCTACCCTAGATCCCAATCTGTGGTTTAGAGCTCCCGACTACATAAAACTCGTAAACATGAATGTTTCTGAGCGTGTGGATGGATCAAATCTATACTTCAGTAGTTTGAGCGTTTAACTTTGAGAAATAAATTAGTTATTTAAAGTTAGGAAAGTTTGACATTCCATATTTAGACCAAATTGAATCCTTAGAGTTGTGTTTAGAGGCTATGGTTCCAGATCACTTATAGTAGATACTTGTGTATTCTGTATGCTGTATGAAATCCTGAATGAAGTGCACTTGGACTAATTTTTTGTTTGTGTCTTAATCAGGTGTGATTGCACTTATTGCTGGGGGATTAGTCCTATTGTTGCCAGAGACCAAGGGAGTACCACTGCCTGAGACAATCGATGATATTGAATTCCCAGACAGGTAAGGCTGTCTTCTGAAAAAATCTCTTTGGAAACGCATATTACATACATATTTCAAAAGGAAAGCACAGACTATTTATTTTGTGTGTAGTGTATAGACGTAAAAACAACAGATTTTTGCTTTTGGTCTGTCAATATGAAGTCACATGAAGTTACAATGAACTGGCATTGGAAATTATTTTTTTAAAGATAGATATGGACTGCAAATGCTCATCCTTCTTCAAATGCCTGAATTGGTTCCTGTTTGTTGCCTTAGGAACAACGAAAGCCCCCTGAAAAATCAACAGCTGATGAATCTGTTGCCCTCAGATGTGACAACCAATAAGGAAGCCACAATGTGATTTAGTAATTATCCATCCATCCATCCATTATCTGAACCTGCTTATCCTGAACAGGGTCACAGGGGGGCTGGAGCCTATCCCAGCATACATTGGGCGAAAGGCAGGAATACACCCTGGACAGGTCGCCAGTCCATCACAGGGCACACACACCATTCACTCACACACTCATACACTCATACCTACGGGCAATTTAGACTCTCCAATCAGTCTAACCTGCATGTCTTTGGACTGTGGGAGGAAACCAGAGTACCCGGAAGAAACACACGCAGACACGGGGTGAACATGCAAACTCCGCACAGAGAGGCCCCGGCTGACGGGGATTCGAACCCAGGACCTCCTTGCTGTGAGGCAGCAGTGCTACCCACTGCACCATCCGTGCCACCTTTTAGTAATTATATTCCACTAATAATCGATAGCAGAACTTGCTTTTATAAAATATACTGTATAATATCTTGTATATATATTATTGTAAAATTGTATATTATAGGACCTAAAGTATCTATCTGTTATTATTATTCATAGTAGTAGTAGTAGTAGTAGTCTTTCTGACTGTGACCATATTTAAAATACTTTTCTCTATTTATTTTCCCATGTGTTTCAAGAGTTTTCTGTTTGAAGGAGAACATCTTAAACTTTGTAATAATTTATACTGTTCATACTTATTGTATTTGTAAATGAAAGATGAAAGAATGATAATGAACTATAAAGATGGTGTGTGAGTGAATGGTGTCTGCCCTGTGATTGATTGACCCATCCAAGGTGTATTCCTGCCCAATGCATGCTGGTATAGGCTTCAGCACCCCCCAGCACCCTGACCAGGAATAAGTGGGTTGGATAATGGATGGATATAAACATGGTATGGGATAATTATGCAAGCTGTCTTTCATATTTAAAGCCTGAAGCTAGAAAAATAAATATCCCACACCCTCAACTTTGTGTTGTCTTTATCTCAATAGACATACCAACATGTATACTTGGTTATTCCTGGTATACACACTCATTGATCACTTTATTAGGTAGACCTGTGCAGCAGCTTGTTAATGCAAATATTTAATTCCCCAATTATGTGGCAGCAACTGACTGCATAAGCGCCTGGAGATGATAATGTGATTCTTCAGCTTGCGCTGAATTTATTCGTGCAAAATTGTTGGTTTTGAGAGCTTCGATGAAATTGATACCCTTTTGTAGTATTTTGAAGCCAGGCTTCGAACTCCATCTCCCTCTTGTTGTCAGTCATCAGTGCAAAAATACAACACAAAGAAAAGAAACCTTTTTTTTCCCAACATTAACCCAACAATGTTGGATCAATTATTTCATTTTATTCACCAGCTTGAATAGATTCAACCTAAAGCATGTATGGTATTGCAGCATGCAGCTCAATGAAGCAGCCTCCAAGGCTTTTCAAATGTATTAATCATTTTTTTTATCACCATTAGAATATTGTATTAAAAAACGACTGATATGAGAATGACGGGGTTATGAATTATTCTTGATCTCTTCTGCTATCCAGTCCACAAATTTTGAGACTCTAGTGTACACCCCCGGCTTCATGGGCTTGGCACAGCCCTCACCCCATGATGTCACTCCCTGTAAGACGAAGGTGTTATCCGAATGGCAGACCAGGGGACCACCGCTGTCACCCTGCAGGAGAAAGCATTACCAGCCATCAGTCGCTGCATCGCTAATGCTAAAGCCTACAAGTGATGAGGACAAACATGGCACTGAAGACAGAAAAAGTCTGTCTTCAGTGTTTTAGTCTTGTGCTGAGGCTTATATTTCTTTTTTTAGTAGAAATGAGCTTCACGTTACTGATTGCCTGATAAGTGAAATTTTCTTAGCATATTGGCAAATCCTGAAATTTATCTCACCTCACTGGCAATGTTTTAGCCAAAATAAATCATAGAAATAAGATTTTAAGTCCAAATATGAGACTAAAATACTTAAGACAGATTTTGGGGTTTCGCAGGGAACGGGTATGCAATAGGAAGCATCAATAATAAGGATTAAACATTGCTGCTCCTTGATCATTAAAGCATTTCTCTATTTTCCCAAATACCCTTCGACCTTGGCAATGTCCACCTGACAAAATGCAACTGGTTTTCAATAGAGGATTGCTTTTTTACATTCAGTTCCAGCAGTTGTAGCTGGAACTTTATTTCACTGTCTATGCTCAAAGCCAAGAGTGAGTCAGCACTGATCTGAAACAGAAAGTGCACGCACGCACAAAATCTCAGCCAGGCACCGAACTGAAACATAGGCTCCACGTTCATAAGGGAGAATACGCAGTACAGTGTGCGGGCTCTTTCATTCTACTCGAGTCAGCAACTATCACCATCATTCTACTGCTATGATAGTTGGTGAAAAACATCTATGCAGTGAAACAAATGGACAGTGAGTTTGAACACGCCACTATAGACGTGTCGCTGTAGTGACCGCGCCCACCTGGCAGGTGTCAGTGCCTCCCTCGATGTACCCCGCGCACATCTCGTGGTCCCTCACTCGTCCGGAGAGGTACGCAGGGCGGTTGCACACTTTGTTTTCGATAACAGGGAGATGGGACTGCTTCAGCACCCCGTCCCCACCAGTGCCTGGGCACAAACCACACACACTTCTGGATGACAGTGTACTATAACGGGTATGGAAATAGCCAAATAACTGAAAGGTTCGATTCCAAAGCTACATTACATTACATTACAGTAATTTAGCAGACACTATTATCCAAAGCCTAGTTCAATAAAGTGCAAATCAAAACCAGGGACAAGGGCATTGAAGAAGGAAAGAAAAGTTCCCAGAGTGATCACTTAGATACAACTTGAACCCTTGAAGATTACTTTCCAACTAGCATACCATGGTTGGGCAGCTAGAATACCTGGAATACTAAAATAATTATACAAAAGTTTTTTTATTACTATAAATAAGTGCTATTATGACCTATGGCATACATATGGTACGCCTGGCTAATTATAGCAGTAAAGAACTTAACCTGAATTGTTTTAGTATTTATCCAGCTGTGTTAATGCTTTGTAAAATAAATGTAAAAAGCTGTGCAAGTCACTGTGGGTAAGAGCACCTGCTGAGTGCCTGTGACGCAATATCTGATTAAAATCAGTCAAAACAAGTTCAGGCCGTTCTGCGCAAATGGAATGATCATTCAAGGCTCATCAATTTTCTCTGGTGCGTCGGAATATGAGATTATAATAATAATGATATTTTATAACTTTACCTCGGGTTACACCCCACCCGGTCGCGTGGCACTCAGCCAAATGCGGCACAATGTAGTCCTTCTCAGGCAAGCAGGCAGGCATCACCATGTCATTTATGATGGCGGGGCTGACACAAAGACAAAATGGCTGCTTTGACCACTTTCACACTGAATGTGTTCATTTTGATATGTGCCACTTTTCCCCCACTAAATAAGTAAGTAAGTAAATAAAGCAGTCCCTGCAAGCCATCATCCTGCTTTACAAGTGGTAAATAGTTACATATTTTTCTGTAATCTTCTTGGCAAATATTTTTATACCGCCATTTGTTGTCTTTTATATTATATGTTTTAATGGACCTTTCTGTCATATTTCTTAGGTAGGGTGGGACTATGTGTATTGATCCTAATGGTATGTAGAGCGAAATGTTTCTGTATCGTATGTCCCATAATATCACAGTTATTTGTTTTGTTTATTAATACTGAATGCACAACCATTCCGTTGTGGGATAATAAAGATTGACTTCACTTTACCTATTTGTTTTAACAGTTGATGGTCATCTACTCAATATCGTGGAGAACTACTCAATATTGGGGAGTACCAAAAACCAAACAAACAGAAAAAGTTACCTGTCTAGTTTGAGCAGCGCAATATCTAAATTTCTGGGTTCCAGAATCAACTTTTTGACGTCTCGTACTTGCTTTGATGCCTCATCGGCTTTCTGTGTGTGTGTTCCAAGATACACCTTGTAGGCAGCTGGATGAGGTGATCTGCAAAAGAATTCCAAACAAGAGTAGCAGACAAGACAAGAGATAATGCAGTAGAGCAGGACCCTGAATCAAAATCCAGCCCTGGGTCTCTCTTCTCTTGGGTATTAAACTGAACAATTAGTGCTACTGATTGGCACCATTCACACCTGACTCCCAGGTAAAGGGAGGGTGGAAAACCAATAGTTTTTGCATTGTGATTTAATGATCCCCGCAACAGTGTATTATGTAAAACCTTACCATATGTCAGTTTCATACTGGTCTTTTTCAGCCACTCTTTTTATATTCCAGTTTAAAACCACTTATTTAATTAAAAAAAACTTTGACATGGATTTGTAAAATTGAGATAAGTGATTAACTGCCACTTATGAATGTCACATTATCGCACTAAAAGGCAATTTTCGAGGTAATTTGCCACATCTTAACCTAATCTGGTTGAGGAGTATTTTGGTCGAGTGTTTGTGGTTAAGGTAACAGTATTTTGGTAGATTGTTTGTGGTTATGGTAACAGTATTTTGGTAGTGTTTGTGGTTATGGTAACAGTATTTTGGTAGAGTGTTTGTGCTTATGGTAACAGTATTTTGGTAGAGTGTTTGTGGTTATGGTAACAGTATTTTGGAAGAGTGTTTGTGCTTATCGGAACATTATTTTGGTAGAGTGTTTGTGGTTATGGTAACAGCAATTTGGTGGAGTGTTTGTGGTTATGGTAACAGGTATTCTCATTCTCACTCACTCCAGGCAATGTGCAGCAGTCACCACCCACTGTGGCTTGATCAGTGTCCCTCCGCAGAGGTAATCGTGGAAGCTGAAACACAAGGTATCCATGGTTACACTGGTAATTCCGTACCAATTTGTTTGTTGAATTTCTTTTCTATATATAAAAATTAGTGGAGGGCCCGCCCTCTATGGAAATGTATGCAATGGGAACCATGGAAACCAATGGAAGAAACAACGGTTGAGTGCAGAGATGTATACTTTGTTTGACAGGCACTTCCGGCAGTGATGCTGAGAGTTTGAGCGGCATAAATACAAGCACCGCTGTCTTTCTTTGCAGTAACTTAAAAACAATGGATGAAAGTACATGTAGTAAAGTGACTGGAAAAAGGAAACCACTCCAACAATCAGAAGGAAAATGTGTGAGGCTGCTTGTCACAGAGAACTATGGGAATTGAAGTGTAGAATAGGCCTGTGATGACCGCCAGTCACCATGGGTGGCCGCTAAATCCACCAAACCAAGGAAATCGTAGATTGCCACTTCAATAACAATTTTATCCTCTAAGTGAGGTGACCAAGGACACAGCCCTATTTAAAAGTGTGGTCACAATGTCGCTGGGAGAGTTGCGTTGGGAGAGTGGTGTGTGTACTTGGTTCGGAGGCTGATTTGCCAGGGCCAGGAGTGGGGCTTGGATTCACATCCTCCAACAATTCGGTTAAAGCACTTCCCAGGCTTCACCTTGGCCTGTCCGCACTTCAGACCGGCTGGTTGGTGAAACATGCATGAGAATGAACAAACCAAAGCACTGTTACCGAACACAGCACCATTACCAAACAACAAAAATTCTGAAGAATCATGGAGATTCATGCGCTCCATGTGTCAGACTAGGTTCCTTAGACCAGACTCAGTGCAGCTCGTCAGGGAAGACTACCTGGGACAGGCTCATTTCCACAGGTCGGCACCCTGCAGTACTCCCATCGAGTGCCGGGGTCCGTCGTGTAGCACCAAGGCATTGTCTCATTGTCAGGATTTCTGCAGTAATTCGATTTAAGCCCCCTGGAAAAGAATATGTGTTACCATGGATACTGTACAAAGCTGACTTACAGTTGATTAAACTAAGCAGGGGACAATCCTCCTGGAGCAAATTGAGGTTAAGGGCCTTGCTCAAGGGCCCAGCAGCAGTGCTCATCTAATTGCGGCTACACTGAGGACTGAACCACGAAACTTTCGGGTCCCAGTCACGTACCTTAACCACGACGCTACAGGCCGCCCCTGTGTAAATAAATGCTCATGTGGCAGCACTCACTTGCACGGGTAGTTCTCTGGTGTCCTGGAATGCTCGTGTGGATTCTGAGAGGCCCAGAGCTGGCAGGTCTTCCCCGATTCTGTCTCGGAGATGGTTCCCCTGTAGGCACTGCCATCCCCGGTGGCACAGGTCAGCTCCTCCATGATCGTGGGAGGTTTAGAGGCTAAAGGTCAGGGGTCAAAGAGTGAAGTGTCAGATGATTTGTACCACGGATATAACCGTGGATCGAACAGTCCATATTCTTAGCATTGAAAGTATGTGCTCCCCTCTGTTAAACCCGAAACATGCAGTGTTCTAAGCCTACAGCTGAAATACAAAACCGGAAAGGTCCTTTATCACCAAAGCAGAATGTTTATAAAAGGCATTTATATTTCCTCAAATTATATGGATGAATATGTTTATTTATTTATTTGCTTGTTTGTATGTTTGCTTTATTTTATCTACCAGCTTCCACTGAAGAATAGTTAAGATAAATACTATTTTGGGAAAGCTCCCATTCTTCTATTGGTGGGGCAAAGCTGTGATGCCTATTCTGGAGCTCTGAACTGTGCTGAGTGGTGTCCATGAAGGAAAAGGCCTTGGCTGACTATGGTGGCAGTGAACTCCCAGCCCTGTGCTCATCAGGGAAGACTACCTGGGACAGGCTCATTTCCACAGGTCGGCACCTTGCAGTACTCCCATCGAGTGCCGGGGTCCGTCGTGTAGCACCAAGGCATTGTCTCATTGTCAGGATTTCTGCAGTAATTCGATTTAAGCCCCCTGGAAAAGAATATGTGTTACCATGGATACTGTAGAATGCTGACTTACAGTTGATTAAACTAAGTAGGGGACAATCCCACAGGAGCAAATTGAGGTTGAGGGCCTTGCTCAAGGGCCCAGCAGCAGTGCTCATCTAATTGCGGCTACACTGAGGACTGAACCACGAAACTTTCGGGTCCCAGTCACGTACCTTAACCACGATGCTACAGGCCGCCCCTGTGTAAATAAATGCTCATGTGGCAGCACTCACTTGCACGGGTAGTTCTCTGGCGTCCTGGAATGCTCGTGTGGATTCTGAGAGGCCCAGAGCTGGCAGGTCTTCCCCGATTCTGTCTCGGAGATGGTTCCCCTGTAGGCACTGCCATCCCCGGTGGCACAGGTCAGCTCCTCCATGATCGTGGGAGGTTTAGAGGCTAAAGGTCAGGGGTCAAAGAGTGAAGTGTCAGATGATTTGTACCATGGATATAACCGTAGATCGAACAGTCCATATTCTTAGCATTGAAAGTATGTGCTCCCCTCTGTTAAACCCGAAACATGCAGTGTTCTAAGCCTACAGCTGAAATATAAAACCGGAAAGGTCCTTTATCACCAAAGCAGAATGTTTATAAAAGGCATTTATATTTCCTCAAATTATATGGATGAATATGTTTATTTATTTATTTGCTTGTTTTTATGTTTGCTTTATTTTATCTACCAGCTTCCACTGAAGAATAGTAAAGATAAATACTATTTTGAGAAAGCTCCCATTCTTCTATTGGTGGGGCAAAGCTGTGATGCCTATTCTGGAGCTCTGAACTGTCCTGAGTGGTGTCCGTGAAGGAAAAGGCCTTGGCTGACTATGGTGGCAGTGAACTCCCAGCCCTGTGCTCATCAGGGAAGACTACCTGGGACAGGCTCATTTCCACAGGTCGGCACCTTGCAGTACTCCCATCGAGTGCCGGGGTCCGTCGTGTAGCACCAAGGCATTCTCTCATTGTCAGGATTTCTGCAGTAATTCGATTTAAGCCCCCTGGAAAAGAATATGTGTTACCATGGATACTGTAGAATGCTGACTTACAGTTGATTAAACTAAGCACGGGGCAATCCTCCTGGAGCAAATTGAGGTTAAGGGCCTTGCTCAAGGGCCCAGCAGCAGTGCGGATCTAATTGCGGCTACACTGAGGACTGAACCACAAAACCTGCGGGTCCCAGTCACGTACCTTAACCACGATGCTACAGGCTGCCCCTGTGTGAATAAATGCTCATGTGGCAGCACTCACTTGCATGGGTAGTTCTCTGGCGTCCTGGAATGCTCGTGTGGATTCTGAGAGGCCCAGAGCTGGCAGGTCTTCCCCGATTCTGTCACGGAGATGGTTCCCCTGTAAGCACTGCCATCCCCGGTGGCACAGGTCAGCTCCTCCACGATCGTGGGAGGTTTAGAGGCTAAAGGTCAGGGGTCAAAGAGTGAAGTGTCAGGCGATTTGTACAACGGATATAACCGTGGATCGAACAGTCCATATTTTCAGCTTTGAATGTATGTGCTCCCCTCTGTTAAACCCGAAACATGCAGTCTTCTAAACCTATATCTGAAATACAAAACCGGAAAAGGTTGAATGCTGCTACATTTGCTCTCAACTGCAGATGGTCTCCTCACCACACCGCTTCCTCCACGTCAGTCCTCCTTCTCTGCTGATGACTTTGCAGATTTCTTCGATGAGAAGGTCACAGATATTCGCAGATCCTTTACAACCACCGCCCCCCTCTCTGTGCCCTTCCCCCCCTCTAGGCCCATCCCTTCCTTTTCCACTTTCTCCCCCCTTACAGACACTGATGTTTCTCAACTCCTGCTCTCCCACTGCCCTACAACCTGTGCCCTTGACCCTATCCCCTCTTCTCTTCTCCATACTATCACACCTGACATTCTCCCATTTGTCACCTCCCTTGTTAACTCCTTCCTGTCTTCTGGCTGTTTTCCAGCATCCTCCAAGAGGGCCCACATCACCCCGCTACTAAAAAAGCCTACTCTGGATCCCTCCATCATCCAGAACTACCGCCCGGTACCTCTTCTTCTAAAACCATAGAACGAGCCGCTTCTAGTCAACTTTATTCTTTCTTTTTTCACAACAACCTGCTAGACCCCCATCAGTCTGGCTTTAGATCTGGTCACTCGACAGAGACCGCACTCCTCTCCGTCAGTGAATCACTCCATACCGCACGAGCAGCCTCACTCTCCTCTGTCCTCATTCTTCTAGATCTCTCTGCTGCCTTCGACACTGTGGATCACTCCATTCTCCTGTCCGCCCTGTCAGCAACGGGCATCTGTGTCACAGCCCTGGACTGGATTGAGTGCTACCTTTCTGGTCGCTCCTTCCAGGTTGCCTGGGCAGGTACGGTATTGACACCTCGGCCCCTTGCCACAGGAGTTCCCCAGTGCTCAGTCCTTGGCCTGCTTCTTTTTTCTCTTTACACTTGTTCCCTTGGCCCTGTTATCACTGCACATCGTCTATCCTACCTCTGCTATGCGGACGATACCCAAATCTCATTCCCATCATCTGACACGCAGGTTTCAGCCCGTATCTATGCTTGCCTGAGTGACATCCAGAGCTGGATGGACAACCACCATCTAAAGCTCAACCCAGGCAAGAATGAAATGATATTCATCCCTACCATTACCTCTCCCCATCTGGATCTCTCCATTTCCCTAGGGGATACCACACTTACGCCATCACCCAGTGCAGGGAACCTCGGCGTGGTGATGGACAGCAGACTGTCCCTCTCCGAGAACATTGCGGCGGTGACCCGGTCATGCAGGTTCTTCCTATACAACATACGGAGAATCCGCCCCTTTCTCACCCCCTACTCTACCCAGCTCCTGGTCCAAGCAATGGTTCTGTCCTGCCTGGACTACTGCAATTCCCTCTCGGCTGGCCTCCCAACGTCCGCCATCAGACCCCTCCAACTTATCCAGAATGCAGCAGCTCGTCTGGTCTTCAACCTTCCCAAATACTCACATGTCACCCCCCTGCTTACTTCCCTCCACTGGCTGCCTGTCATGGCTCGCATCAAATTCAAAACATTGGTGCTAGCCTTCCAAGCAGTTAAGGGGTCTTCCCCAGCTTACACACAAAGAATCATCAAACCCTACACCCCTGCCAGACCTCTTCGTTCAGCCTCCACAGGCCGCTTGGCACCTCCCCCTCGCTGAACTTCCACCTCACGCTCACAACTACTGTCTGTTCTGGCTCCACGGTGGTGGAACGAACTCCCCGTTGAGGTCAGAACTGTAGAATCTCTTCCCACCTTCAAGCGCAAACTGAAGACGCACCTCTTCAAGCAGCACCTCTCCCCGTCCCTCCCTACCTCCCTGTGAACCTTAATTGTTGTCTTTCTGTGATTTACTTTTTTGTGTATCAGTATTTTTAGTTTGGCTAGGTAAGCAGTGTTTGGCTAGTTAAGGGGTTTGGTCATACTTTTGCTTTGTTTGTTTGTTTGTTTGTTTGTTTGTTTGTTTGTTTGTTTGTTAAAAAAAAAAAATTCAAATAGGCCCTGGTCCTTATCTTTGTTGTGCAGGTAGAAGTTGAATTTGTACTTCCCTCTAGGGTCTCTCAGTGCACTTATCCCTGGTTACGGGTATGCACTTTGTTGTACATCGTTCTGGATAAGACTGTCTGCCAAATGCCATTAATGTAATGTAATGTAATGTACAGAGCCTGTCCATTATGTGCCGACTCACCCTTCTTTTCATACAAGACCGTGCCTCTCCTTCTAACCACGCTATTGTCAACAAGGCAAGGGTTTCGTGGGTCATTGCTCCAATGCAGTGCGTATGTCGGAGTACACACGGTTTAATGTGATCTTTCAAATTGTCAACTCATTTAAACTTTTCCCAAAACAAAACAAAACAAAACACAAAAAGGAGTCAAGAGCAGATACCCAGTTGGACATAAATTATACTATGAGGAGAACACTCATAGTATAATTTACACATATTTGTAGCATATATTTATCACTCCAAAAGAGGGCTGTTCAGGAGTCAGAAAAGCAGTCCATGCATACTCCATACACTTTCTGGTCTTGAATATAATCATCCGACCATTAACAAAATTATTGATATAGTTGGTACATACTGGATGCTCATTTTAAACTTCTCATGTCATTATCAAACGAATGGTGATAGATTATGTTGGTCTATAAAAATAAAATGCAAAATGCAGTGCTGAAGTGTTTTCATAATGTCAGCATGAAATTTCACATTTATTGAACCCTGTAAACAAAATTTAAATGAAGGGGAGTCTCCATACAAGATTCAAATCCTTTTTTGACTGATATAGCAAAACATTCTAAAGCTCTTATTGTTGATTGAGAGAAAAATAACGGTCAAGGGACATGAGTAAATATGCCGGGAATAATATCTAACATTCTGGAATATTCTTTTTTAGGTTGGTTGTACACACAAATCCACACAAATTAATACATTGATTCAGAATTTAAGGACGCATCCTTCATAATGGAAAGCAACGTTCTGAAGCACTTCGTATTTCGATTATTTCAGTTGGGTTACAAAGAGAGAGCTGTCATTGAAACAAGAATCGTCAACACTATTCAACAAATCAATATAAAAATGAGAAATACAAACAAAATTATATTATAATTATAATTTGGCAATTCTTTCACATGTAATTAATGTACATCATATAATGGAGAATGCAATACACATATTGCATAATCAAAGGATAAACATTAAAAAAGAAAGCCATCTTAATGAACAAATTGTCCACAGTGGGTTCAATTGTCATTAGTGCCTTCAAGCCCACTTTGATCAGTGTCAGTGTAATTCAGTTTTTTACAGGCCAAAGTGTACTCACCAGCAGATAGGAGGTTGCAGAGTAGGAGACTTATGTAGAGTTTCATGATGTGCCACTGGCAGGCAGGGCAGAGCATACAGCCTTCCTGTTCTGTGTTATGTGCTTTTGTTAGTCAAGACAGTCTGGAAAATAAATAGATGGACACCAGTCATCAGTCAATCATTGTCCTAACAAGGACAGAGAGCAGAGGTCAAACTTGGTTTTATAAATGCCCTTAATTTTAGACCCATCACTTATGGTATCTTATCTGTAAGCTAATTGGTGGAGTTTATCGCTGTTATACCATGAAGACAAATTAAAATAGGAGTGTGTACATATGTGCCCCCCCCCCCCAACCCCCCATACACACAGATATACGCACACACACACACACACACACACACACACACAGCTGAACTTAATTCCTGTAAATACACGAATACATAAAAATCCAAAAACACAGGAGTGTGTACATATGTGCCCCCCCATACACACACACACACACAGCTGAACTTAATTCCTGTAGGAGATTACTCTTGTTATCTCAAATTAATGCTACAATTTGGATTTATAATTTACAATTTAGCAGATTTACTGAATAAATTAATAATTTACGAGAAAAAGATTGCTTGTTCTGTGTCTCAAGTCAACATTGAACATTTAATATTTAACTGAAAAGACTAATATCTCCTTCCAAAACAAGCAATCCTCTACTCTTTGCAGTAAACTCTTGGTGGCATGATGTAGACAGGAGGGATGAAGATTGCTTCGATGTTCAGTCGGTATAAATGAGGCTGCAGTTACAACCTCCCGTCATCCCCCGACCCTCCCACACATTAACAAATAATGTCTGCGGAAATACCGCACGATAAAAGTTGCTCAAGACAATGAACTGCCATTATTGTCCCGTCTGAATCAGAACCTCGTTCAGACAGCAGAACCGGGGACATCCAACCCCTGCTGGCTTCTATGGACAATTGTTTGAGAAGCAACGCCAACCCGTATTTTCAGGGCATTTCAGCTTGTGGCATGGAAAACCAGAAGCTTCCAACGGATCCTCAGGAAAATAATCCCAGCACAAGGCCACTCCCTTTGCCTTATTTAGGCCCCGTGGACCAGTGCCAGTGGCCACAAGTGGTGGTCAGAGACAGCCTGTCTTTCCAACATACAAGGCTGCAGACAGCACTGCTGCAGGTCAGTAGGGTCAAACAGCGATAGAACTCCTTTTAATCAGTAATTGCCACTTTTCGTCTGTAAAATTGTAGCTATAATAGTTCTACACTAAAATGTCATATGACTCTCCCTTTCCTTCAGAGGGGCTGAACATTATTTGTTTTTATATAAAAATGAGTTTCGCTAAGACCTTCTACAGTACCTGCTGTGTATATAAATCAGTGCTGTCCAATCTCATCCTAAAAGGGCCGGCGTAGGTGCAGGTTTTTGTTTTAACCCAGCAGTAACACACCTGCTTATACTAATTAACTAATCGTGGTCTTTAATCAAGACCTTGATGAGTAGAATCAGCTGTCTTAGTCCTGTGCTAAAACAACAACCTGCACGCACAACAACAACCTTTCTGGATAAGATTGGACACCCCTGGCATAAATGATTTATAATCAGCGTCATACACCAGGTGGCAGCAAAACACCGAAATGTCATTTGACTTTTATGTCGCTATTATGTAAAAGCGAGCTTCGCTATACCTGCTCTTCTACCGTACCTGCTGTATATAGACATGACTTTGTAATTAGCGGCATACTCCCTGTTCTTCCATAAATGCTCCTGGAAGGTTTGTCATGCTTGACAAAATTACTCATTACACCTTTCAGATTGTTTGTACTATAAAAATGGTGATGGTTGCCAGTCTGGTGTGTACGTCACATTTGAAGTACATATTATTGCACAGTGAAAATATGTCAGGTATGTCCTTGTTAAGGTTTTTTTTTGTTTTTTTTTATCGCAGGCCTCTTTCTCTCCAGGTTCACCAGCGCCGTGGTCTACCAGTTACCAGTTAATCAACTGTACGTCGCTCTGGATAAGAGCGTCTGCCAAATGCCAATAATGTCTGCCAAATGCCAATAATGTACCAGGACCTCATCATGTGACTGGGAATTCTGGGAGGTAACGTCTACATCAACTTCCTCATCTCTGGATTAGTGGAGTTTTCCGCTGCCTTCCTCATCCTCTTCACCATCGAGCGAGTTGGGCGCCGAATCCCTTTTGCCTCAGCCAACATCGTGTCCGGGCTAGCTTGCTTGATCACCACTTTTATACCAGAGTGTATGTTGTTTCGTCCTCTGCTGTATTTTTTACTGAATATTTTCTTGAATTAATTGATTTTATTAGATTTTAGATTTTTGCAAAAATGTACTTTTCTTTCATTTCTTTTAAAGGTATGTTCTGGTTCAAAACAGCAGTGGCGTGCTTGGGTCGCCTGGGTATTACCATGGTGGTGTTTGTGAACACTGCGTTTTACCCGACGTTTGTACGGTAAGTGCAAGCGGATCATAGGGTGAAAATAATATTTTATTTATGTTACAAAAATTAGAGGGATTTCTGCCTGACGATTGAATGGTAAGTTGTTGGCATTTATATAGTGCATTTATATAGTGCTGTACAATCCATCCTTTGTACTCACCCATTCATACACACACTCACGACAATTGGCTGCCTGCTCATCAGGAGCATTTGGAAGTTAGGTGTCTTGCTCGGGGACACTTCGACACACCCAGGGCGGAATCGAACCGGCAACCCTCCGACTGCCAGACGACTGCTCTTACCTCCTGAGCCAATGTCACTTACTCGTACTATGCCCCATATGCATGGGGATGTGAGTCTGTTTTGTTTCCCTCACACGTTCTTCATGCTGCTTCACCTGCAGAAACCTAGGTGTGTCTGTGTGCTCCACGCTGTGCGACATTGGAGGCATCGTTGCGCCTTTCCTCCTCTACAGACTGGCCGTCATCTGGTTGGAGCTGCCGCTCATTATTTTTGGTAAGGAATTGCGACAGCTGTGCACTTTCTGTCTCACTCTATTTACACTGTCAAATATACGTTGGCCTTATTCTACCCTAGATCCCAATCTGTGGTTTAGAGCTCCCGACTACATAAAACTCGTAAACATGAATGTTTCTGAGCGTGTGGATGGATCAAATCTATACTTCAGTAGTTTGAGCGTTTAACTTTGAGAAATAAATTAGTTATTTAAAGTTAGGAAAGTTTGACATTTCATATTTAGACCAAATTGAATCCTCAGAGTTGTGTTTAGAGGCTATGGTTCCAGATCACGTATAGTAGATACTTGTGTATTCTGTATGCTGTATGAAATCCTGAATGCAATGCACTTGGACTAATTTTTTGTTTGTGTCTTAATCAGGTGTGATTGCACTTATTGCTGGGGGATTAGTCCTATTGTTGCCAGAGACCAAGGGAGTACCACTGCCTGAGACAATCGATGATATTGAATTCCCAGACAGGTAAGGCTTTCTTCTGAAAAACCTCTTTGGAAACGCATATTACATACATATTTCAAAAGGAAAGCACAGACAATTTATTTTGTGTGCAGTGTATACACGTAAAACAGATTTTTGCTCATTGGTCTGTCAATATGAAGTCACATAAAGTTACAATGAACTGGCATTGGAAATTATTTTTTTAAAGATAGATATGGACTGCAAATGCTCATCCTTCTTCAAATGCCTGAATTGGTTCCTGTTTGTTGCCTTAGGAACAAAGAGAGCCCCCTGAAAAATCAACAGCTGATGAATCTGTTGCCCTCAGATGTGACAACCAATAAGGCAGCCACAATGTGATTTAGTAATTATCCATCCATCCATCCATCCATCCATTATCTGAACCTGCTTATCCTGAACAGGGTCACAGGGGGGCTGGAGCCTATCCCAGCATACATTGGGCGAAAGGCAGGAATACACCCTGGACAGGTCGCCAGTCCATCACAGGGCACACACACCATTCACTCACACACTCATACACTCATACACTCATACCTAGACTCTCCAATCAGCCTAACCTGCATGTCTTTGGACTGTGGGAGGAAACCGGAGTACCCGGAAGAAACACACGCAGACACAGGGAGAACACGCAAACTCCGCACAGAGAGGCCCCGGCCGACGGGGATTCGAACCCAGGACCTCCTTGCTGTGAGGCGGCAGTGCTACCCACTGCACCATCCGTGCCGCCATTTAGTAATTATATTCCACTAATAATCGATAGCAGAACTTGCTTTCATAAAATATACTGTATAATATCTTTTATATATATTATTGTAAAATTGTATATTATAGGACCTAAACTAAAGTATCTATCTGTTATTATTATTCATAGTAGTAGTAGTAGTCTTTCTGACTGTGGTAGGGAGTACAACTTCCACAATTCCGCGACGTCCACCACGAATGACGTCTAACTTGGTTCAGCCAATCCCGTAATGGCGGGAGCAATAAACGGTCCCGTATAAGAGCAAGACACGTTCTTGGGATCTCTCTTCTCTCTTCTGCTTTTTCTGCTTCTTCTGCTTCTTCTCTTCGACGCACCCTTTTTGGCCATTCGCTTCAGCTCATCTGCTCCGAGACTCCGGACAGAGGCTGAATGCTGCACAGCGCACTACCAGGACTACGGACACACCCAGTTACCTCGCGGTAACTACGTGGCCTATAGTGAGTGGAAATTGTTGTACGCGGAACGCTACATCAGTTTACCCCAATAAAGCTCAACAACGAAACAGCAACGAACTTTTACACCTGGAAAAGGACCAGCGGATCAGACGACAACGCGCTGCTAAGATGGGAACACCCCAGCCTGCGCATCTCTCCCGGACACCATTCACAGCACCATCGCCGCTTCTACAAGGACAGCATGTCTTTTGGATCCAGCAATGCGTATGCGACTCCGTAAGAAAACAAACATTCAGGCATAGCCAGTGTTTAGTTTAGTCTTAACTGTTTTTGTGAATCTGTGTTTCAATATTTACCATCCTACCATTGTAATGTGTCTGGTTAGCTACATATATATGTACGTGAATTGATTCGCCGTCTTTTGCGCATATATAGAGTAAAACTACGCAAGTAGTCCCTTCTCACAGCTAACTCTAACTCATTACCACACCCAGAACTCTAGCTTACTCAAGCTAGCTACTCCCAACTTTCCTTTGTTCAAGCGACACGCGCGCTCGCGCGCGCCCACACACACACACATACACGCCCTAACTTAACCTACTAACTCCCCCTACTAATTCCCGTTAGTTTATGTTATGTGTTTGTATGTTTGTTTAATAAATATTTTATTAAACCCCGGTGTCCGTTTTGGAATCGCATAGACATGAGAGCCGAGTTAAAGCAGTCTTTCGAAGAACTTCCAACCTTCAGGTTATCGGTATGTTTAATCAGTAATATTGGTTATTTTAATTATTAATTAAAATATTAAATTTGTGGTTAGATATTTCTGATAATAGTAATTTTATGAGACTGATTACTTTTTGCAGTTATACTGCTACACAACGTTTAACTGGCGCCCCGGTTTCGTAGAGAGTAAAATCCCTGCGTTATTTGGCGGCCCGTGCCAGGACCCTACATAATTTGGAGTCCCGTGTGAGGACCCCTACACTGTGACTATATTTAAAATACTTTTCTCTATTTATTTTCCCATGTGTTTCAAGAGTTTTCTGTTTGAAGAACAACATCTTAAACTTTGTAATAATTTATACTATTCATACTTATTGTATTTGTAAATGAAAGATGAAAGAATGATAATGAACTATAAAGATGGTGGTATAGGCTTCAGCACCCTGACCAGGAATAAGTGGGTTGGATAATGGATGGATATAAACATGGTATGGGATAATTATGCAAGCTGTCTTTCATATTTAAAGCCTGAAGCTGGAAAAATAAATATCCCACACCCTCAACTTTGTGTTGTCTTTATCTCAATAGACATACCAACCAGTATACTTGGTCATTCCTGGTATACACACTCATTGATCACTTTATTAGGTAGACCTGTGCAGCAGCTTGTTAATGCAAATATTTAATCCGCCAATTATGTGGCAGCAACTGACTGCATAAACGCATGGAGATGTTAATGTGATTCTTCAGCTTGCGCTGAATTGATTAGTGCAAAATTGTTGGTTTTGCGAGCTTCGATGAAATTGATACCCTTTTGTAGTATTTTGAAGCCAGGCTTTGAACTCCATCTCCCTCTTGTTGTCAGTCATCAGTACAAAAATACAACACAAAGAAACCTTTTTTTTTCCAACATTAACCCAACAATGTTGGATCAATTATTTCATTTTTTTCACCAGCTTGAATAGATTCAACCTAAAGCATGTATGGTATTGCAGCATGTAGCTCAATGAAGCAGCCTCCAAGGCTTTTCAAATGTATTTATAATTTATTTTATCACCATTAGAATATTGTATTAAAAAACGACTGATATGAGAATGACGGGGTTATGAATTATTCTTGATCTCTTCTGCTATCCAGTCCACAAATTTTGAGACTCTAGTGTACACCCCTGGCTTCATGGGCTTGGCACAGTCCTCACCCCATGATGTCACTCCCTGTAAGACGAAGGTGTTATCCGAATGGCAGACCAGGGGACCACCGCTGTCACCCTGCAGGAGAAAGCATTACCAGCCATCAGTCGCTGCATCGCTAATGCTAAAGCCTACAAGTGATGAGGACAAACATGGCAATGAGGACAAACATGGCACTGAAGACAGAAAAAGTCTTCAGTGTTTTAGTCTTGTGCTGAGGCTTATATTTCTTTTTTTAGTAGAAATGAGCTTCACGTTACTGATTGCCTGATAAGTGAAATTTTCTTAGCATATTGGCAAATCCTGAAATTTATCTCACCTCACTGGCAATGTTTTAGCCAAAATAAATCATAGAAATAAGATTTTAAGTCCAAATATAAGACTAAAATACTTAAGACCGATTTTGGGGTTTCGCAGGGAACTAGTATGCAATAGGAAGCATCAATAATAAGGATTAAACATTGCTGCTCCTCGATCATTAAAGCATTTCTCTATTTTCCCAAATAGCCTTCGACCTTGACAATGTCCACCTGACAAAATGCAACTAGTTTTCAATAGAGGATTGCTTTTTTACATTCAGTTCCAGGTGTAGCTGGAACTTTATTTCACTGTCTATGCTCAAAGCCAAGAGTGAGTCAGCACTGATCTGAAACAGAAAGTGCACGCGCGCACAAAATCTCAGCCAGGCACCGAACTGAAACATAGGCTCCACGTTCATAAGGGAGAATACGCAGTACAGTGTGCGGGCTCTTTCATTCTACTCGAGTCAGCAACTATCACCATCATGCTACTGCTATGATAGTTGGCGAAAAACAACTATGCAGTGAAACAAATGGACAGTGAGTTTGAACACGCCACTATAGACGTGTCGCTGTAGTGACCGCGCCCACCTGGCAGCTGTCAGTGCCTCCCTCGATGTACCCCGCGCACATCTCGTGGTCCCTCACTTGTCCGGAGAGGTACGCAGGGCGGTTGCACACTTTGTTTTCGATAACAGGGAGACGGGACTGCTTCAGCACCCCGTCCCCACCAGTGCCTGGGCATAAACCACACACACTTCTGGATGACAGTGTACTATAACAGGTATGGAAATAACTGAAAGGTTCGATTCCAAAGTAATTTAGCAGACGCTATTATCCAAAGCCCAAGTCCAAAGTCCAATAAAGTGCAAACCAAAACCAGGGACAAGTGCGTTGAAGATCCTAGAGGAAAGTAAAGTTCCCAGAGTGATCACATAGATACAACTTGAACCCCTGAAGATTACTTTCCAACTAGCATACCATGGTTGGGCAGCTAGAATACCTGGAATACTAAAATAATTATACAAATGTTTTTTTATTGCTAGACATAAGTGCTATTATGACCTATGGCATACATATGGTGCGCCTGGCTAATTATAGCAGTAAACAACTTAACCTGAATTGTTTTAGTATTTATCCAGCTGTGTTGATGCTTTGTAAAATAAATGTAAAAAGCTGTGCTAGTCACTGTGGGTAAGAGCACCTGCTGAGTGCCTGTGACGCAATATCTGATTAAAATCAGTCAAAACAAGTTCAGGCCGTTCTGCGCAAGTGGAATGATCATTCAAGGCTCATCACTTTTCTCTGGTGCGTCGGAATATGAGATTATAATAATAATGATATTTTATAACTTTACCTCGGGTTTCACCCCACCCGGTCGCGTGGCACTCAGCCAAATGCGGCACAATGTAGTCCTTCTCAGGCAAGCAGGCAGGCATCACCATGTCATTTATGATGGCGGGGCTGACACAACGACAAAATGGCTGCTTTGACCACTTTCACACTGAATGTGTTCATTTTGATATGTGCCACTTTTCCCCCACTGTAAATAAAGCAGTCCCTGCAAGCCATCATCCTGCTTTACAAGTGGTAAATAGTTACATTTTTTTCTGTAATCTTCTTGGCAAATATTTTTATACCGCCATTTGTTGTGTTTTATATTATTTGTTTTAATGGACCTTTCTGTCATATTTCTTAGGTAGGGTGGGACTATGTGTATTGATCCTTATAGTATGTAGAGCTAAATTTTTCTGTATCGTATGTCCCATAATATCACAGTTATTTGTTTTGTTTATTAATACTGAATGCACAACCATTCCGTTGTGGGATAATAAAGATTGACTTGACTTTACCTATTTGTTTTAACAGTTGATGGTCATCTACTCAATATCGGGGAGTACTACTCAATATCGGGGAGTACCAAAAACCAAACAAACAGAAAAAGTTACCTGTCTAGTTTGAGCAGCGCAATATCTAAATTTCTGGGTTCCAGAATCAACTTTTTGACGTCTCGTACTTGCTTTGATGCCTCATTGGCTTTCTGTGTGTGTGTTCCAAGATACACCTTGTAGGCTGCTGGATGAGGTGATCTGCAAAAGAATTCCAAACAAGAGTAGCAGACAAGACAAGAGATAATGCAGTAGAGCAGGACCCTGAATCAAAATCCAGCCCTGGGTCTCTCTTCTCTTGGGTATTAAACTGAACAATTAGTGCTACTGATTGGCGCCATTCACACCTGACTCCCAGGTAAAGGGAGGGTGGAAAACCAACAGTTTTTGGACTGTGATTTAATGATCCCCGCAACAGTGTATTATGTAAAACCTTACCATATGTCAGTTTCATACTGGTCTTTTTCAGCCACTCTTTTTATATTCCAGTTTAAAACCACTTATTTAATTTAAAAAAACTTTGACATGGATTTGTAAAATTGAGATGAGTGATTAACTGCCACTTATGAATGTCACATTATCGCACTAAAAGGCAATTTTCCAGGCAACTTGCCACATCTTAACCTAATCTGGTTTGAGGAGTATTTTGGTCGAGTGTTTGTGGTTATGGTAACAGTATTTTGGTAGATTGTTTGTGGTTATGGGAACAGTATTTTGGTAGTGTTTGTGGTTATGGTAACAGTATTTTGGTAGCATGTTTGTGGTTATGGTAACAGTATTTTGGTAGAGTGTTTGTGCTTAGGCGGCACGGATGGTGCAGTGGGTAGCACTGCCGCCTCACAGCAAGGAGGTCCTGGGTTCGAATCCCCGTCGGCCGGGGCCTCTCTGTGTGGAGTTTGCATGTTCTCCCTGTGTCTGCGTGGGTTTCCTCCGGGTACTCCAGTTTCCTCCCACAGTCCAAAGACATGCAGGTTAGGCTGATTGGAGAGTCTAAATTGCCCGTAGGTATGAGTGTGTGAATGAATGGTGTGTGTGTGCGCCCTGCGATGGACTGGCGACCTGTCCAGGGTGTATTCCTGCCTTTCGCTCAATGTATGCTGGGATAGGCTCCAGCTCCCCTGCGACCCTGTTCAGGATAAGCGGGTTCAGATAATGGATGGATGTTTGTGCTTATGGTAACAGTATTTTGGAAGAGTGTTTGTGCTTATCGGAACAGGTATTCTCATTCTCACTCACTCCAGGCAATGTGCAGCAGTCACCACCCACTGTGGCTTGATCAGTGTCCCTCCGCAGAAGTGCTGGTGGGAGCTGAAACACAAGGTATCCATGGTTATGTACCAATTTGTTTGTTCACATTAAAGTGGCAATCATATGATTTCTTCAGATGAGCAAATAGCATATTTCAGACATATTCCCACTGACATTTATCTAGCAATGACCATTGAGACCATTTGCTTAGTTGAATTTCTTTTCTTTATATAAAAATTAGTGGAGGGCCCGCCCTGTATGGAAATGTAGGCAATGGGAACCATGGAAACCAATTGAAGAAACAACGGTTGAGTGCAGAGATGTAGACTTTGTTTGACAGGCACTTCCGGCAGTGATGCTGAGAGTTTGAGCGGCATAAATACAAGCACCGCTGTATTTATTTGCAGTAACATTAAAACAATGGATGAAAGTACATGTAGTAAAGTGACTGGAAAAAGGAAACCACTCCAACAATCAGAAGGAAAATGTGTGAGGCTGCTTGTCACAGAGAACAATGGAAATTGAAGTGTAGAATAGGCCTGTGATGACCGCCAGTCACCATGGGTGGCCGCTAAATCCACCAAACCAAGGAAATCGTAGATTGCCACTTCAATAACAATTTTATCCTCTAAGTGAAGTGACCAAGGACACAGCCCTATTTAAAAGTGTGGTCACAATGTCGCTGGGAGAGTTGCGTTGGGAGAGTGGTGTGTGTACTTGGTTCGGAGGCTGATTTGCCAGGGCCAGGAGTGGGGCTTGGATTCACATCCTCCAACAATTTGGTTAAAGCACTTCCCGGGCTTCACCTTGGCCTGTCCGCACTTCAGACCGGCTGGTTGGTGAAACATGCGTAAGGATGAACAAACCAAAGCACAGTTACCAAACACAGCACCGTTACCAAAAGACAAAAAGTCTGAAGAATCATGGAGATTCATGCTCTACATGTGTCAGACTAGGTTCCTCAGACCAGACTCAGTCCAGCTCGTCAGGGAAGACTACCTGGGACAGGCTCATTTCCACAGGTCGGCACCCTGCAGTACTCCCATCGAGTGCCGGGGTCCGTCGTGTAGCACCAAGGCATTGTCTCATTGTCAGGATTTCTGCAGTAATTCGATTTAAGCCCCCTGGAAAAGAATATGTGTTACCATGGATACTGTAGAAAGCTGACTTACAGTTGATTCAACTAAGCAGGGGACAATCCCCCTAGAGCAAATTGAGGTTAAGGGCCTTGCTCAAGGGTCCAGCAGCAGTGCGGATCTAATTGCGGCTACACCGAGGACTGAACCACGAAACTTGCGGGTCCCAGTCACGTACCTTAACCACGACGCTACAGGCCGCCCCTGTGTAAATAAATGCTCATGTGGCAGCACTCACTTGCACGGGTAGTTCTCTGGCGTCCTGGAATGCTCGTGTGGATTCTGAGAGGCCCAGAGCTGGCAGGTCTTCCCCGATTCTGTCTCGGAGATGGGTCCCCTGTAGGCACTGCCATCCCCGGTGGCACAGGTCAGCTCCTCCATGATCGTGGGAGGTTTAGAGGCTAAAGGTCAGGGGTCAAAGAGTGGAGTGTCAGATGATTTGTACCACGGATATAACCGTGGATCGAACAGTCCATATTCTTAGCATTGAAAGTATGTGCTCCCCTCTGTTAAACCCGAAACATGCAGTGTTCTAAGCCTACAGCTGAAATACAAAACCGAAAAGGTCCTTTATCACCAAAGCAGAATGTTTATAAAAGGCATTTATTTTTCCTCAAATTATATGGATGAAAATGTTTATTTATTTATTTGGTTGTTTGTATGTTTGCTTTATTTTATCTACCAGCTTCCACTGAAGAATAGTTAAGATAAATACTATTTTGGGAAAGCTCCCATTCTTCTATTGGTGGGGCAAAGCTGTGATGCCTATTCTGGAGCTCTGAACTGTGCTGAGTGGTGTCCATGAAGGAAAAGGCCTTGGCTGACTATGGTGGCAGTGAACTCCCAGCCCTGTGCTCGTCAGGGAAGACTACCTGGGACAGGCTCATTTCCACAGGTCGGCACCTTGCAGTACTCCCATCGAGTGCCGGGGTCCGTCGTGTAGCACCAAGGCATTTTCTCATTGTCAGGATTTCTGCAGTAATTCGATTTAAGCCCCCTGGAAAATAATATGTGTTACCATGGATACTGTACAAAGCTGAATTACAGTTGATTAAACTAAGCAGGGGACAATCCCCCTGGAGCAAATTGAGGTTAAGGGCCTTGCTCAAGGGTCCAGCAGCAGTGCGGATCTAATTGCGGCTACACCGAGGACTGAACCACCAAACTTGCGGGTCCCAGTCACGTACCTTAACCACGACGCTACAGGCCGCCCCTGTGTAAATAAATGCTCATGTGGCAGCACTCACTTGCACGGGTAGTTCTCTGGCGTCCTGGAATGCTCGTGTGGATTCTGAGAGGCCCAGAGCTGGCAGGTCTTCCCTGATCCTGTCACGGAGATGGTTCCCCTGTAGGCACTGCCATCCCCGGTGGCACAGGTCAGCTCCTCCACGATTGTGGGAGGTTTAGGGGCTAAAGGCCAGGGGTCAAAGAGTGAAGTGTCAGGCAATTTGTACAACGGATATAACCGTGGATCGAACAGTCCATATTCTTAGTATTGAAAGTATGTGCTCCCCTCTGTTAAATCCGAAACATGCAGTGTTCTAAACCTATAGCTGAAATACAAAACCGGAAAGGTCCTTTTATTCACCAAAGCAGAATGTTTATAAAAGGCATTTATTTTTCCTCAAATTATATGGATGAATATGTTTATTTATTTATTTGGTTGTTTGTATGTTCGCTTTATTTTATCTACCAGCTTCCACTGAAGAATAGTAAAAATAAATACTATTTTGGGAAAGCTCCCATTCTTCTATTGGTGGGGAAAAGCTGTGATGCCTATTCTGTAGCTCTGTGCTGAGTGGTGTCCATGAAGGAAAAGGCCTTAACTGACTATGGTGGCAGTGAACTCCCAGCCCTGTGCTCGTCAGGGAAGTCTACCTGGGACAGGCTCATTTCCACAAGTCGGCACCTTGCAGTACTCCCATCGAGTGCCGGGGTCCGTCGTGTAGCACCAAGGCATTCTCTCATTGTCAGGATTTCTGCAGTAATTCGATTTAAGCCCCCTGGAAAAGAATATGTGTTACCATGGATACTGTACAAAGCTGACTTACAGTTGATTCAACTAAGCAGGGGACAATCCCCCTAGAGCAAATTGAGGTTAAGGGCCTTGCTCAAGGGCCCAGCAGCAGTGCGGATCTAATTGCGGCTACACTGAGGACTGAACCACGAAACTTGCGGGTCCCAGTCACGTACCTTAACCACGACGCTACAGGCCACCCCTGTGTAAATAAATGCTCATGTGGCAGCACTCACTTCCACGGGTACTTCTCTGGCGTCCTGGAATGCTCGTGTGGATTCTGAGAGGCCCAGAGCTGGCAGGTCTTCCCCGATCTTGTCTCGGAGATGGTTCCTCTGTAGGCACTGCCATCCCCGGTGGCACAGGTCGGTTCCTCCAAGATCGTGGGAGGTTTAGGGGCTAAAGGTCAGGGGTCAAAGAGTGAAGTGTCACACGATTAGTACCACGGATATAACCGTGGATCGAACAGTCCATATTCTTAGCATTGACTGTATGTGCTCCCCTCTCTTAAACCCGAAACATGCAGTGTTCTAAGGCTATAGCTGAAATACAAAACCGGAAAGGTCCTTTTATTCACCAAAGCAGAATGTTTAAAAAAGGCATTTATTTTTCCTCAAATTATATGGATGAAAATGTTTATTTATTTATTTGGTTGTTTGTATGTTCGCTTTATTTTATCTACCAGCTTCCACTAAAGAATAGTAAAAATAAATACTATTTTGGGAAAGCTCCCATTCTTCTTTTGGTGGGGCAAAGCTGTGATGTCTATTCTGTAGCTCTGAACTGTGCTGAGTGGTGTCCATGAAGGAAAAGGCCTTGGCTGACTATGGTGGCAGTGAACTCCCAGCCCTGTGCTCGTCAGGGAAGACTACCTGGGACAGGCTCATTTCCACAGGTCGGCACCTTGCAGTACTCCCATCGAGTGCCGGGGTCCGTCGTGTAGCACCAAGGCATTTTCTCATTGTCAGGATTTCTGCAATAATTCGATGTAAGCCCCCTGGAAAAGAATATGTGTTACCATGGATACTGTACAAAGCTGAATTACAGTTGATTAAACTAAGCAGGGGACCTTCTCCCTGGAGCAAATTGAGGTTAAGGTCCTTGCTCAAGGGTCCAGCAGCAGTGCGGATCTAATTGCGGCTACACCGAGGACTGAACCACCAAACTTGCGGGTCCCAGTCACGTACCTTAACCACGACGCTACAGGCCGCCCCTGTGTAAATAAATGCTCATGTGGCAGCACTCACTTCCACGGGTAATTCTCTGGAGTCCTGGAATGCTCGTGTGGATTCTGAGAGGCCCAGAGCTGGCAGGTCTTCCCCGATCTTGTCTCGGAGATGGTTCCTCTGTAGGCACTGCCATCCCCGGTGGCACAGGTCAACTCCTCCAAGATCGTGGGAGCTTCAGAGGCTAAAGGTCAGGGGTCAAAGAGTGAAGTTTCAGAAGATTTGTACCACGGATATAACCGTGGATCGACCAGTCCATATTCTTATCATTGAAAGTATGTGTTCCCCTCTGTCAAACCCGAAACATGGAGTGTTCTAAGCCTATAGCTGAAATACAAAACCGGAAAGGTCCGTTTATTCACCATAGCAGAATGTGTATAAAAGGCATTTATTTTTCCTCAAATTATATGGATGAATATGTTTATTTATTTATTTGCTTGTTTGTATGTTTGCTTTATTTTATCTACCAGCTTCCACTAAAGAATAGTAAAAATAAATACTATTTTGGGAAAGCTCCCATTCTTCTATTGGTGGGGCAAAGCTGTGATGCCTATTCTGTAGCTCTGTGCTGAGTGGTGTCCATGAAGGAAAAGGCCTTGGCTGACTATGGTGGCAGTGAACTCCCAGCCCTGTGCTCGTCAGGGAAGACTACCTGGGACAGGCTCATTTCCACAGGTCGGCACCTTGCAGTACTCCCATCGAGTGCCGGGGTCCGTCGTGTAGCACCAAGGCATTTTCTCATTGTCAGGATTTCTGCAATAATTCGATGTAAGCCCCCTGGAAAAGAATATGTGTTACCATGGATACTGTACAAAGCTGAATTACAGTTGATTAAACTAAGCAGGGGACCTTCCCCCTGGAGCAGAATGAGGTTAAGGTCCTTGCTCAAGGGTCCAGCAGCAGTGCGGATCTAATTGCGGCTACACCGAGGACTGAACCACCAAACTTGCGGGTCCCAGTCACGTACCTTAACCACGACGCTACAGGCCGCCCCTGTGTAAATAAATGCTCATGTGGCAGCACTCACTTGCACGGGTACTTCTCTGGCGTCCTGGAATGCTCGTGTGGATTCTGAGAGGCCCAGAGCTGGCAGGTCTTCCCTGATCCTGTCACGGAGATGGTTCCCCTGTAGGCACTGCCATCCCCGGTGGCACAGGTCAGCTCCTCCACGATTGTGGGAGGTTTAGGGGCTAAAGGCCAGGGGTCAAAGAGTGAAGTGTCAGGCAATTTGTACAATGGATATAACCGTGGATCGAACAGTCCATATTCTTAGTATTGAAAGTATGTGCTCCCCTCTGTTAAACCCGAAACATGCAGTGTTCTAAACCTATAGCTGAAATACAAAACCGAAAAGGTCCTTTTATTCACCAAAGCAGAATGTTTATAAAAGGCATTTATTTCTCCTCAAATTATATGGATGAATATGTTCATTTATTTCTTTGGTTGTTTGTATGTTCGCTTTATTTTACCTACCAGCTTCCACTAAAGAATAGTAAAAATAAATACTATTTTGGGAAAGCTCCCATTCTTCTATTGGTGGGGAAAAGCTGTGATGCCTATTCTGTAGCTCGTGCTGAGTGGTGTCCATGAAGGAAAAGGCCTTGGCTGAATATGGTGGCAGTGAACTCCCAGCCCTGTGCTCGTCAGGGAAGACTACCTGGGACAGGCTCATTTCCACAGGTCGGCACCTTGCAGTACTCCCATCGAGTGCCGGGGTCCGTCGTGTAGCACCAAGGCATTCTCTCATTGTCAGGATTTCTGCAGTAATTAGATTTAAGCCCCCTGGAAAATAATATGTGTTACCATGGATACTGTACAAAGCTGACTTACAGTTGATTAAACTAAGCAGGGGACAATCCCCCTGGAGCAGAATGAGGTTAAGGGCCTTGCTCAAGGGCCCAGCAGCAGTGCGGATCTAATTGCGGCTACACCGAGGACTGAACCACCAAACTTGCGGGTCCCAGTCACGTACCTTAACCACGATGCTACAGGCCGCCCCTGTGTAAATAAATGCTCATGTGGCAGCACTCACTTGCACGGGTACTTCCATGGCGTCCTGGAATGCTCGTGTGGATTCTGAGAGGCCCAGAGCTGGCAGGTCTTCCCCGATTCTGTCTCAGAGATGGTTCCCCTGTAGGCACTGCCATCCCCGGTGGCACAGGTCAGCTCCTCCATGATCGTGGGAGGTTTAGAGGCTAAAGGTCAGGGGTCAAAGAGTGAAGTGTCAGACGATTTGTACCACGGATATAACCGTGGATCGAACAGTCCATATTCTTAGCATTGACTGTATGTGCTCCCCTCTATTAAACCCGAAACATGCAGTGTTCTAAGGCTATAGCTGAAATACAAAACCGGAAAGGTCCTTTTATTCACCAAAGCCGAATGTTTATAAAAGGCATTTATTTTTCCTCAAATTATATGGATGAATATGTTTATTTATTTATTTATTTGGTTGTTTGTATGTTCGCTTTATTTTATCTACCAGCTTCCACTGAAGAATAGTAAAGATAAATACTATTTTGGGAAAGCTCCCATTCTTCTATTGGTGGGGCAAAGCTGTGATGCCTTTTCAGGAGCTCTGAACTGTGCTGAGTGGTGTCCATGAAGGAAAAGGCCTTGGCTGACTATGGTGGCAGTGAACTCCCAGCCCTGTGCTCGTCAGGGAAGACTACCTGGGACAGGCTCATTTCCACAGGTCGGCACCTTGCAGTACTCCCATCGAGTGCCGGGGTCCGTCGTGTAGCACCAAGGCATTCTCTCATTGTCAGGATTTCTGCAGTAATTCGATGTAAGCCCCCTGGAAAAGAATATGTGTTACCATGGATACTGTACAAAGCTGAATTACAGTTGATTCAACTAAGCAGGGGACAATCCCCCTAGAGCAAATTGAGGTTAAGGGCCTTGCTCAAGGGCCCAGCAGCAGTGCGGATCTAATTGCGGCTACACTGAGGACTGAACCACGAAACTTGCGGGTCCCAGTCACGTACCTTAACCACGACGCTACAGGCCACCCCTGTGTAAATAAATGCTCATGTGGCAGTACTCACTTCCACGGGTACTTCTCTGGCATCCTGGAATGCTCGTGTGGATTCTGAGAGGCCCAGAGCTGGCAGGTCTTCCCCGATCTTGTCTCGGAGATGGTTCCCCTGTAGGCACTGCCATCCCCGGTGGCACAGGTCGGCTCCTCCAAGATCGTGGGAGGTTTAGGGGCTAAAGGTCAGGGGTCAAAGAGTGAAGTGTCAGACGATTAGTACCATGGATATAACCGTGGATCGAACAGTCCATATTCTTAGCATTGACTGTATGTGCTCCCCTCTCTTAAACCCGAAACCTGCAGTGTTCTAAGGCTATAGCTGAAATACAAAACCGGAAAGGTCCTTTTATTCACCAAAGCAGAATGTTTAAAAAAGGCATTTATTTTTCCTCAAATTATTTGGATGAATATGTTTATTTATTTATTTGGTTGTTTGTATGTTCGCTTTATTTTATCTACCAGCTTCCACTAAAGAATAGTAAAAATAAATACTATTTTGGGAAAGCTCCCATTCTTCTATTGGTGGGGCAAAGCTGTGATGCCTATTCTGTAGCTCTGTGCTGAGTGGTGTCCATGAAGGAAAAGGCCTTGGCTGACTATGGTGGCAGTGAACTCCCAGCCCTGTGCTCGTCAGGGAAGACTACCTGGGACAGGCTCATTTCCACAGGTCGGCACCTTGCAGTACTCCCATCGAGTGCCGGGGTCCGTCGTGTAGCACCAAGGCATTTTCTCATTGTCAGGATTTCTGCAATAATTCGATGTAAGCCCCCTGGAAAAGAATATGTGTTACGATGGATACTGTACAAAGCTGACTTACAGTTGATTAAACTAAGCAGGGGACAATCCCCCTGGAGCAAATTGAGGTTAAGGTCCTTGCTCAAGGGTCCAGCAGCAGTGCGGATCTAATTGCGGCTACACCGAGGACTGAACCACCAAACTTGCGGGTCCCAGTCACGTACCTTAACCACGACGCTACAGGCCACCCCTGTGTAAATAAATGCTCATGTGGCAGTACTCACTTCCACGGGTACTTCTCTGGCATCCTGGAATGCTCGTGTGGATTCTGAGAGGCCCAGAGCTGGCAGGTCTTCCCCGATCTTGTCTCGGAGATGGTTCCCCTGTAGGCACTGCCATCCCCGGTGGCACAGGTCGGCTCCTCCAAGATCGTGGGAGGTTTAGGGGCTAAAGGTCAGGGGTCAAAGAGTGAAGTGTCAGACGATTAGTACCATGGATATAACCGTGGATCGAACAGTCCATATTCTTAGCATTGACTGTATGTGCTCCCCTCTCTTAAACCCGAAACCTGCAGTGTTCTAAGGCTATAGCTGAAATACAAAACCGGAAAGGTCCTATTATTCACCAAAGCAGAATGTTTAAAAAAGGCATTTATTTTTCCTCAAATTATTTGGATGAATATGTTTATTTATTTATTTGGTTGTTTGTATGTTCGCTTTATTTTATCTACCAGCTTCCACTAAAGAATAGTAAAAATAAATACTATTTTGGGAAAGCTCCCATTCTTCTATTGGTGGGGCAAAGCTGTGATGCCTATTCTGTAGCTCTGTGCTGAGTGGTGTCCATGAAGGAAAAGGCCTTGGCTGACTATGGTGGCAGTGAACTCCCAGCCCTGTGCTCGTCAGGGAAGACTACCTGGGACAGGCTCATTTCCACAGGTCGGCACCTTGCAGTACTCCCATCGAGTGCCGGGGTCCGTCGTGTAGCACCAAGGCATTTTCTCATTGTCAGGATTTCTGCAATAATTCGATGTAAGCCCCCTGGAAAAGAATATGTGTTACCATGGATACTGTACAAAGCTGAATTACAGTTGATTAAACTAAGCAGGGGACAATCCCCCTAGAGCAAATTGAGGTTAAGGTCCTTGCTCAAGGGTCCAGCAGCAGTGCGGATCTAATTGCGGCTACACCGAGGACTGAACCACCAAACTTGCGGGTCCCAGTCACGTACCTTAACCACGACGCTACAGGCTGCCCCTGTGTAAATAAATGCTCATGTGGCAGCACTCACTTGCACGGGTACTTCTCTGGCGTCCTGGAATGCTCGTGTGGATTCTGAGAGGCCCAGAGCTGGCAGGTCTTCCCTGATCCTGTCACGGAGATGGTTCCCCTGTAGGCACTGCCATCCCCGGTGGCACAGGTCAGCTCCTCCACGATTGTGGGAGGTTTAGGGGCTAAAGGCCAGGGGTCAAAGAGTGAAGTGTCAGGCAATTTGTACAATGGATATAACCGTGGATCGAACAGTCCATATTCTTAGTATTGAAAGTATGTGCTCCCCTCTGTTAAACCCGAAACATGCAGTGTTCTAAACCTATAGCTGAAATACAAAACCGAAAAGGTCCTTTTATTCACCAAAGCAGAATGTTTATAAAAGGCATTTATTTCTCCTCAAATTATATGGATGAATATGTTCATTTATTTCTTTGGTTGTTTGTATGTTCGCTTTATTTTATCTACCAGCTTCCACTAAAGAATAGTAAAAATAAATACTATTTTGGGAAAGCTCCCATTCTTCTATTGGTGGGGAAAAGCTGTGATGCCTATTCTGTAGCTCGTGCTGAGTGGTGTCCATGAAGGAAAAGGCCTTGGCTGAATATGGTGGCAGTGAACTCCCAGCCCTGTGCTCGTCAGGGAAGACTACCTGGGACAGGCTCATTTCCACAGGTCGGCACCTTGCAGTACTCCCATCGAGTGCCGGGGTCCGTCGTGTAGCACCAAGGCATTCTCTCATTGTCAGGATTTCTGCAGTAATTAGATTTAAGCCCCCTGGAAAAGAATATGTGTTACCATGGATACTGTACAAAGCTGACTTACAGTTGATTAAACTAAGCAGGGGACAATCCCCCTGGAGCAGAATGAGGTTAAGGGCCTTGCTCAAGGGCCCAGCAGCAGTGCGGATCTAATTGCGGCTACACCGAGGACTGAACCACCAAACTTGCGGGTCCCAGTCACGTACCTTAACCACGATGCTACAGGCCGCCCCTGTGTAAATAAATGCTCATGTGGCAGCACTCACTTGCACGGGTACTTCTCTGGCGTCCTGGAATGCTCGTGTGGATTCTGAGAGGCCCAGAGCTGGCAGGTCTTCCCCGATTCTGTCTCAGAGATGGTTCCCCTGTAGGCACTGCCATCCCCGGTGGCACAGGTCAGCTCCTCCATGATCGTGGGAGGTTTAGAGGCTAAAGGTCAGGGGTCAAAGAGTGAAGTGTCAGACGATTTGTACCACGGATATAACCGTGGATCGAACAGTCCATATTCTTAGCATTGACTGTATGTGCTCCCCTCTCTTAAACCCGAAACATGCAGTGTTCTAAGGCTATAGCTGAAATACAAAACCGGAAAGGTCCTTTTATTCACCAAAGCCGAATGTTTATAAAAGGCATTTATTTTTCCTCAAATTATATGGATGAATATGTTTATTTATTTATTTGGTTGTTTGTATGTTCGCTTTATTTTATCTACCAGCTTCCACTGAAGAATAGTAAAGATAAATACTATTTTGGGAAAGCTCCCATTCTTCTATTGGTGGGGCAAAGCTGTGATGCCTATTCTGGAGCTCTGAACTGTGCTGAGTGGTGTCCATGAAGGAAAAGGCCTTGGCTGACTATGGTGGCAGTGAACTCCCAGCCCTGTGCTCATCAGGGAAGACTACCTGGGACAGGCTCATTTCCACAGGTCGGCAACCTGCAGTACTCCCATCGAGTGCCGGGGTCCGTCGTGTAGCACCAAGGCATTCTCTCATTGTCAGGATTTCTGCAGTAATTCGATGTAAGCCCCCTGGAAAAGAATATGTGCTAGCATGGATACTGTAGAAAGCTGACTTACAGTTGTTTAAACCGCCCCTGTGTAATGAAATGCTCCTGTAGCAGCACTCACTTCCACGGGTAGTTCTCTGGCGTCCTGGAATGCTTGTGGGGATTCTGAGAGTCCCAGACCTGGCAGGTCTTCCCCGATTCTGTCTCGGAGATGGTTCCCCTGTAGGCACTGCCATCCCCGGTGGCACAGGTCAGCTCCTCCATGATCGTGGGAGGTTTAGAGGCTAAAGGTCAGGGGTCAAAGAGTGAAGTGTCAGACGATTTGTACCACGGATATAACCGTGGATCGAACAGTCCATATTCTTAGCATTGACTGTATGTGCTCCCCTCTCTTAAACCCGAAACATGCAGTGTTCTAAGGCTATAGCTGAAATACAAAACCGGAAAGGTCCTTTTATTCACCAAAGCCGAATGTTTATAAAAGGCATTTATTTTTCCTCAAATTATATGGATGAATATGTTTATTTATTTATTTGGTTGTTTGTATGTTCGCTTTATTTTATCTACCAGCTTCCACTGAAGAATAGTAAAGATAAATACTATTTTGGGAAAGCTCCCATTCTTCTATTGGTGGGGCAAAGCTGTGATGCCTATTCTGGAGCTCTGAACTGTGCTGAGTGGTGTCCATGAAGGAAAAGGCCTTGGCTGACTATGGTGGCAGTGAACTCCCAGCCCTGTGCTCATCAGGGAAGACTACCTGGGACAGGCTCATTTCCACAGGTCGGCAACCTGCAGTACTCCCATCGAGTGCCGGGGTCCGTCGTGTAGCACCAAGGCATTCTCTCATTGTCAGGATTTCTGCAGTAATTCGATGTAAGCCCCCTGGAAAAGAATATGTGCTAGCAAGGATACTGTAGAAAGCTGATTTACAGTTGTTTAAACCGCCCCTGTGTAATGAAATGCTCCTGTAGCAGCACTCACTTCCACGGGTAGTTCTCTGGCGTCCTGGAATGCTTGTGGGGATTCTGAGAGGCCCAGAGCTGGCAGGTCTTCCCCGATTCTGTCTCGGAGATGGTTCCCCTGTAGGCACTGCCATCCCCGGTGGCACAGGTCAACTCCTCCAAGATCGTGGGAGCTTCAGAGGCTAAAGGTCAGGGGTCAAAGAGTGAAGTGTCAGAAGATTTGTACCACGGATATAACCGTGGATCGACCAGTCCATATTCTTATCATTGAAAGTATGTGTTCCCCTCTTTCAAACCCGAAACATGCAGTGTTCTAAGCCTATAGCTGAAATACAAAACCGGAAAGGTCCGTTTATTCACCATAGCAGAATGTGTATAAAAGGCATTTATTTTCCCTCAAATTATATGGATGAATATGTTTATTTATTTATTTGCTTGTTTGTATGTTTGCTTTATTTTATCTACCAGCTTCCACTGAAGAATAGTTCAGATAAATACAATTTTGGGAAAGCTCCCATTCTTCTATTGGTGGGGCAAAGCTGTGATGCCTTTTCAGGAGCTCTGAACTGTGCTGAGTGGTGTCCATGAAGGAAAAAGCCTTGGCTGACTATGGTGGCAGTGAACTCCCAGCCCTGTGCCCGTCAGGGAAGACTACCTGGGACAGGCTCATTTCCACAGGTCGGCAACTTGCAGTACTCCCATCGAGTGCCGGGGTCCGTCGTGTAGCACCAAGCCATTCTCTCATTGTCAGGATTTCTGCAGTAATTCGATGTAAGCCCCCTGGAAAAGAATATGTGTTACCATGGATACTGTAGAAAGGTGACTTACAGTTGTTTAAACCACCCCTTTGTAAATAAATGTTCATGTAGCAGCACTCACTTCCACGGGTAGTTCTCTGGCGTCCTGGAATGCTTGTGGGGATTCTGAGAGGCCCAGAGCTGG